>NC_061808.1:30127618-30427618 GCF_021462225.1 Girardinichthys multiradiatus
ATCTATCTATCTATCTATCTATCTATCTATCTATCTATCTATCTATCTATCTATCTATCTATCTATCTATCTATCTATCTATCTATCTATCTATCTATCTATCTATCTATCTATCTATCTATCTATCTATCTATCTATCTATCTATCTATCTATCTATCTATCTATCTATCTATCTATCTATCTATCTATCTATCTATCTATCTATCTATCTATCTATCTATCTATCTATCTATCTATCTATCTATCTATCTATCTATCTATCTATCTATCTATCTATCTATCTATCTATCACAGAGAGTAGCAATCCAGTGAGCCTTTAGATCTGTCAGAGGTTTTTCCTCTCTTCTGCTGAGCTCTTATTATTTCTACAACCTCCCCATCTCCTCTGTGCTGAGAATCAAATATGCACTTCAAACAAACAGCCAGGGATTCTTCCTCATTCTCAAACCCTGCAATTTCTTATTAAAAATAGGTTTGTCTTTCCTTCTTTCTTCAAGAGGAAACCAATGCTGCATTGTTTATGGGTGTATCTTTGAATTAATTTTTATCAGATTAAAACATCCCCACCTTTAGTCTTTACAGTTGCTGGATTACTTTCCCCTGGTTTATGCTCAACAGCTTGTCCTGATGATCTGACAATCACACACTCTGGGTAGATGCTATAGCAACACACCATAGTATGTGTCACCACGCACGTTGCTCCGTCCAAAAGAAAAGCAGAAGCTTGAAAACGTAAAATAAGAAAGGGTTTAGGATGAGCAAGGAGGAATTGGAGGGGGGGGGGGAATTGGGGGGGGGGGGGGGGGGGGGGGGTATGTTGTGTTTTGGAGCTAAGTGACACATGCTGGGATTCTTCCTCTCCTCCTCACTGCGGTGTCCTCATTACAGTTAATACAAAGCTGGTGGCAGGGGGCTGTGGTGCCTCTCATGGTACTCTCAAGGGAGAAATGATGGGGGCCAGTGCCCAGGAGCCCCAGGAGGGAAGTTTGTTGGTGGTGATTCCCTGCTACTTATGTTGAGGCCACAGAGGTCAACTTCAACCGCTCATGCACCCTCACACACTTTCCTGCGTTGAGACAGCTGCAGCCTGCTTCATTCCCTGTTTGCCCTTGGGAGTAAGAAGGGAAGAGGGAAGCAAACAGCAGGGAGTGTTTGCCCAGGCGCGCCGCCTCACCCCATCCATCTTTCCCCACTCGCAAGAGGAGACACAATCATTTTTCCCTCCCTTCAGCCCTTCCCTCCATCCCCACCTTCCGGGCATATTGGTCCACTCTCGGTCCAGCGCAGATATAATCCTTTAACGCCTTCAAATGATCCAGAGGTTGAGTGCTCCTCCTGAAACCTGCTGGGCTCACATCAGCTGGAGCAGGTTAAGATAAATGCCAGTGATCAGTCGGGCATCTGGTCCAGCATTAATATTTAACAGGTCAACTTTCATCTCCTCTTCGCTAAAGGTGCGAGGATGCCAAAGCCCAAAGACATATCGGTGCTTAATATGGATTTGTGCAAACTGCTGAAATTGAAGCTCTGTGATAGCACAGGGAGAGTCCGAAAGCAGGCTAAGTGAGTGGCTGTTCATGTGTGCTCGCCTGTGTTTGGGTGTGAGGAGAGTACAGCTGCTTGTGTGGCTCTAGGGGCAATTATCCAAGCATTATGTGGTTTTGAGCTTGCACGGACTATAAATCTGAGATCAATCCAGCTCATCGTCCGTGTGTGGCTTCTCAAAAAGATCCTCTAACTTATTCAATTAGGTTCGTCAGCAAATTCTCTTGGAAATCCCCAACCCAGCCTGTTTCCTCCAAAATATAAGGTGTTCCTTTTGTGTTGAGGTTAAGTATGCAGCTGCCGATCCCTTAAGAAGTACATAACTGGGTCTGAATGAGCTTCAGCGGGATCTTGTTACGAGCTCAGATTCAACTTAACTTGGTCAGCTTGTCTTTTCAAATCACTTCATATCCGAATGGACCTAATTACCAAAGATTTTGGCCTTTCTAACAAGGTGAAATAGCTTGCATACTTCCTTCAAGGGCTCTCTGAAAAATGGGCGTAACAAGAATCGGGTTGTGTTGATTTGTAAACCTAATCATATTTAAATTATGAATACAGTTTAATGACAGGAAACACCTGCTTCAGTCAGGATTGTGTGAAATAATGACAGAAAATTGTATTTGTTGGAGCTCAATGTAAATATTCAGACACTGCTCTTCACAAGGCCTTTTATGCACAGTAACAACCATGGATTTCAATAGATTGTATTGGAAAGCTATGTGAGATGGACCAACACAAAGTTATGCTCTTTCAGGTAAACCGAAAGGACCATTTTCCTTAAGACTGCATCCCCAAGCTGAGTCTTCTCCTCCCACGCCTTCTGGCAGTCTCCCCAGATGACCTAATCCCCATTTCTAGTTTATCCATCCCCTTGACACGTTCCTTCAATAAACCTTCATCTCATACTTTTGTGCTGTGGTCCTTGCTAGTGAGCACTGTTTCCCCACTAAAAGTAAAGAATTATTTAAAATGCAAGAAATTATTGAAAAATAATAAAAATACATTTACTTTAAGCAGTTTATTATATAGGCTGCCAGCAACACACAGGGTTTGAGGGCACTTTTGGGTTTTGTTAAATCACTGTACTTGCATTAAATGTTTTTAGTTGATACAGTTTTTAACAGTGATGTGTCCATTCAGGGAAAATTTGTACTGTTTAACATTCATCATTTTAATCTAATTCTATTTTTGATTGTTGGTTAGGAATCTTTTTAATTTATGCCCCACAGATGTTATTTAAGCACAGTTTCCATAGAATAGCTATGGTGTCGTATGTTCTGGAATGAAGTTTGGCATTCGCGCAAAAAGGTTTCCTTAAAGAAAACATATGTCTCAAACAGACCAGTAAATAAGGAGCTTTGCCTTTTGGTTCTGATCTTTCCTCCACTTGATAGAGCGGAGCAGCCCCAGCAAGAGATCAAAAAGGGCCCACATTTGTCTCTCTCCTCATTCTCCTCTAATCCACATGAACAAGATACCAAGATAGTTCGACATCTCCGCTGGAGGCCAAGACTGACCCAAAGGGTACATTCCGGCATTTTTCCCTTTGAGAACTATGGCCTCAGATGTAGAAGACTATTACCCTGTCAGGATCTGCCATTTTGTTCTTTGTTTTTGTTTACTTTGCCGTTAAAGGTTTTCCCTGTTCCTTTGATTAGTAGTTTACTTGGTTTAGTTAATATTTGCTTAGATTCTTGTGCTTGTTTACATGTCCTTAGTTTTAGTTCTTTCTAGAGTTACTATTTATGTTTAGCTTATGTTTAATGTTTCTATTGGTTTACCAGCTGTGTTTATTGATTCCTTCTGTTTACTTTATTCTGCCTTTCCTCTTTGCTGTTCTCCAAGTAGTTCCTCCTCTTGTCCTTAGGTCCCCTTCAGGTACTATTTACTCAGTGTTCATTTCCCTTTTATATTAGTAGTTCTCCCCAGCCTTATCTCAAGTATAGTTCTCCGTATTAGTCTTCTTCCAACAGGTTAAAGTTTATAGTTATTTGTTTCCTCACTAGGCTTAGTTCCACTTTTTACGTTTTAGTTTATAGTAATTCTAGGGCTTCGCTTCCCTGCTCTTCCTTATCAGATAATGTTATGATTAGATTCTAGTTTCCCTTTGGATTTTGTATAGTTTAGTTCCCTTGTGTCCCTGTTTCCTAGTTCCTGTTGCCATAGTTGCCATAGTAACCATTCATTCCCTCAGTCTCCTCTAATTATTTTTCGCTGGTTCCTCATTTCATGCTCGTCATGTTGTCACGGCTGTCTTTGAGTTTCCTTTGGATTATGCTAACTGAGATATCATGCCTGTGAAGCCTATGACTTTGTAAGTGCTTATCATTGAGCCTGAATAAAAGAGATCTGTTTTCAATATGCTGAGCCCAAGCGACTGTTTGCATCTTGGTCCAAAACAACCTCAGACCTGAACTTACCCAAATAATATTTATATGCCAAACATTCCAGTTCTTGGTTATGTCATGATCCTAGGTGTTGTGAGTCTTTTAGGTCTTTTTGAGTGTGTATTTTTGACCATTTCCTTGCTGTTTATGTTCTTTAGGTCTTGTTAATTTCCCTGTGGTCTTTGTGAGATAGGGGTTCCCATATTTATTCATGATTTTGGGTCCAGTTTCTTAGTTTATTCTTTTGTGCTGTTTTGTACAGTTAGTATTATTTCTGTTACATCTCTGTTTATCATTTCCCCTTGACTGATAACTGTGTCTCTGCTCAGCTCGGTATCTGGTTTATTAGCCTCCCTTCTTCAGCTGCTCTGCCTTTCTCTATTTCTCAGCTGCAACTAATTTCCTCTGATTAGCTTTTCTGGATTGCCTGTTACTACTCCACCCTGCCTCAATATATAGAATCTCTAATTGTCATTGTTTTCTACTGGATCCTTCTGTTAATATTCCCGTTTCATCTCATTCCACGCTCTGATCTCTTTGTGCCTGCTTGTAAGGGTTTGTATTTTATTATTATTAGACCATTCCAACTCACCATGCTGCTTCCACAGTCCTGTCTAAATTTTGATCCAGCATTTACTTCACTTATCGTGGAAAGTTAAGGTTATGGGTTGAAGACACAAAGAAAAGCACATCATAAAACATGTATTATTACTGCCCTGATTTACTTTTTCTTGTGCCTTTTTATACTGAAATACATCTGAGAGTGTAGTGGTCTCTTACTTGAAGCTATCCAGTAAGATCATCATTTAAAAAGGTCATTTTGGAGGAAGGGTATATTTTATTTTTTCACCACAGCCAGGTACCAATTGGTCAGCCACCAGGTGGTTGGTGATCCCCGCACCAAGCAGTTTATGAGTTCCCTTAAGTGGTCAATTAATTGTTAGCTGCATTAATCAGAAAAAGCATTGAAATGCCAAGCCATAGAGCCAAATTTCAAGAATTTGGCATGCTGAGGTGGGTGCATATAAGAGACTAAATGGACATCCTTCAATCAAACGAGGTGTGAAAAGTTTGACAGGTGGGCGGGACTTCCGGTGGCGTAACCGGATATCGTCATTAACCAGATGTTGTCATCACAAGGGGGCGAATCTTTCTAATTGTATGTTTTTTTACATGTTTTTACATAAAAAAAAAAAAAAAACGTAGGTTTTCCACTTTAAAGGTACACTCAGGTTAATGCAAGCACATCACACAAAATTCTGATAAAAAGAGAACCTGACAGAATTGTAAATTCATTTTGTTTTAGCGCAGGGGTCATTTAGATGGATGTTTTTACATCTAAAAAAACAAGAAAGACAAAGTAGATACAGAACCTTTCTTCCTCTGCTCAAATGTTTGAGGAATTGAATCTGCACCAGCAACTTGTAGAGATGATCTAAAACAGAGAAACAAATAAACTGAAAAAAATAATTAAAAAGTAAGCCAAACATGGAATTATCTAAAATGTTATGAGTGCTCAGTATACTGTTTCCAAATTAGAAATGGATTCTACAGCTAAAATACTTTGTTTGGAATCATGAGAGACACCATTTGGTAAAATGGATGATAATTTTAGTTACCTTAAGCTTTTCTTTTTTCATGTAAGAGCAATAGTTATTGAGGATTTAGAGAAAACCGTTATCCTGTAACTGTTGCCTAGTCCTTCTGATTCAAAGACTTCTCCTCATCCCACGTGGGAGCTGGAGGTTGTAGGTGTGGTCTATGTTAAACATCACAAGAAACTGAAAAAAAAAAAAACAAGTTAAAAAGTCCTCAGACATGTCACTGTTTATTGTGGATTGTCTCAGACAAACTCTTCACACTGACTGTAGTCAAAGTCGTTAAGACGACCGTGTTCCTTCCTGGCCCAAAGTGTCGAGTATTGTCTCTGACAATTCACATCCACTGTTTATTGAATTAAGGCAGACATCTGCAGCTTTGCTGAGGTGTCACGGGGGGTGTGACCAAGGGGCGTAACCCTGCACGCTGATCGGGTGTTGTCATTGAAAACAGAGAAGGTGGTGAAATCAGTCATTCTGCTTCTATCGAGAAGTACAACGCAATCTTTAAGGGGAGATCAGCTTCAGTTCTGGTTGCTAAAAAGTTTATTTTCAACTAATTACACTGAAATATTGTTAGAACACTTGTGGAGAGAAACAAAAAATCTCGGAACATATTTCAGCACACGATGAAGGTGGTGAAGTCTGTAATTCTGCTTCTATCAAGAAATACAACGCAATCTTCAGTAGTACGTATTCATCTTTAAGAATTCCTTAAGTGCATGTGAATGCTCCTTGATAAAAAAAAATAATGATGTTTATTTTATATTCTTTAGAACCCACAAGTGGCGAGCTGGATGATATCGTTTTAATACAGTGTCATTATGTTCGAAATAGCTCGGACCCACATACAGAGAACACTCAGGAGGAGGAAGTAAAATAAAGATTGTTTATTGAAGATATAGTCAGGAACGGAACGGACGAAATATCTCAATGTAAGGAGAGAGGTAAAGAGAATGGATGAGTACGGGTAACAGAGGGAAAAACTAAACTAAGAGCAAATAGTTATTTGCTCTTAGTTTCGTTTACTGATACTGAGATCAGCTTACTGAGTTATGATGGTCAGGTTGCCAGGGGGAATGAGATTCAGGATCCAGGTCTTAAGCAGGTATATCTGTAGAGAGTTCACTTGGTGCTGTTCTGTGGAGCTCAGGTTACAGTAAACAAGTTCAATGTGCGGTGGCTCACGTTGGAGGGTGGACAGAGTACGCTTGTGGCTTGGCTCAGGAGACGAATAGGACAGGAAGTTGCCAGCTTGATGCGAATCCAAACGAAGGTAGATCACAGGATAGGAACGAAGACAGGTTTGATCATCCAGAGTAACTTTCTGAAACGTAGTCCAGAAAACTCAGTGACATAAATCCAAAGCTTAGGCTTTCAAAATCTGCAGAGGAGCAAAAAATAAAGTTAAACTAGGTCAAAGTACGAAGCATAACTCGGAGTGTAGCTAGAGTTTGTACCACTGTGGCAAAACACTCTCACATTGAAGTGCTGGCAGCCTCCTGCTTAAGTACTCCTCCTGGCAATCAGTGGAATAAGTCGCACCTGTCACCCAGCACACCTGAGAGCTCCAGCATCACCTGAGAATAAGCACATGTAGCAAGCACAAAAACACAAACCCAGATCCTGACACACAGTCCAACTACGGTAATTAACTGCAACAATATCTGGTTTAGTCAACTGGTGAGTGCTATTTTGTGATTTAAAAAATAAATGAAATAAATTCTACTTAGAGATTTAACGAGAGGCGTATTCCTGAACGTTGGAGAGGTCAGCGTTTGTAACCGTCTGCCTCCTAAAAAAAATCAAAGTTGAGACGGAAATTTGTCTTTAAAAAAGACAATCCGATCCCAGCTAAATATATCCATGAAGGAGAGGGTGAAGCCATTCATGCGCCACAGTCCCCTGATCATGCGCCGGACTGATCGTGAGTCGGACTGTGTGTCAGGATCTGGGTTTGTGTTTTTGTGCTTGCTACATGTGCTCATTCTCAGGTGATGCTGGAGCTCTCAGGTGTGCTGGGTGACAGGTGCGACTTATTCCACTGATTGCCAGGAGGAGTACTTAAGCAGGAGGCTGCCAGCACTTCAATGTGAGAGTGTTTTGCCACAGTGGTACAAACTCTAGCTACACTCCAAGTTATGCTTTGTACTTTGACCTCGTTTAACTTTGTTTTTTGCTCCTCTGCAGATTTTGAAAGCCTAAGCTTTGGATCTATGTCACTGAGTTTTCTGGACTACGTTTCAGAAAGTTACTCTGGATGATCAAACCTGTCTTCGTTCTGAGGATTCCTGAACTTACACACACATTGCACTGAACACCTTTTTTATGAATCACAATACAACTTCACAAACACATATAGTAGAAAAAACACAATTTGGTTTATTTTTTACTCTAAACTATTTGATTTATAAATCGTACTCTTTGAACTTTTGTGGATGGCACTCCCATTAAACACCTCAGTTTAGTTGCTGTGCTCAGATGTGGAGGGTGGAATAAATGATGATACATTAGACCAAAACAAGAAAATGACCTTGGGTTGCAGTTTTACTTTCTTATCTTTACATAAACATTCACATCTGTCAAGACAATACTCTGTTTATTTGATTAAATATATGTTTAAGCGTTTTAAGTTTTTATTTGCATGTTTTAGTTTTTTGTCTTGGTTTAAAGATTTGAGAAGGTGACACATTATAGCTGCTACTGTGTGACATCACCCAGACAAATTAGGATAGTTTGTGTGCCAGCAGGGTGAAAGCAGATGCATCAGACTTAGCAGTGTGAGTTCGATTAGACATCATCCCACTTCACTACATGGGATCAGAGCAAGAAAACCCTGCAACACAGTAACAGGTTAACCCAACCTTCTTCACCACCCATTTGTCCCTGTGGGCGGAAGCCATTTTCACACAAAGCTTTTGTTTGGCACCTACATCTGGCAGTTCAGAAAATAGGGTCTAATTAAGGCAAATTCAGCTCAGCAGTGGAGAATGTGTGGAAATAAGGAAATTTGGATCATTTTCAGGTTAGATGATACAGTGTCTTTAAAACATAGTCATACCCCTTGCATGAACTTCTCCACATTTCTTATGTTACTTCCAACTTTATGAGAGACCAACACAAAGTCCTGCATATTTGTGAAGTAGGGAAATTATACATATTTTTCCCATATTTAAAATAAAACAAAATATGTATGTATGGAATGTATGGGATGAGTGTATGTATGTAACTATGTATGTAAGTATGGGATACAATTGTATCATTCTGCTTTACTCTGATACACCAAAATAAATTGCCCTCAGAACTCATCTAAGTAGTAAACAGAGTCCACCTGTGTGTAATTTAATCTCTGTATAAATCTTACTGTTTTGTGAAGGTTTCAGAGGTTTGTTGGAGAACATTAGAGAACAAACAGCATTATGATGTTCAAGGAACACAGCAGAAAGGTCAGATAGAAGGTTGAAAAAGCTTACCCAGAGAAAACCTATGGACTCACATGGAGAACATTCAAACTTCATTCAATTGCGGGATTCAAACCTTCAAGGGAATAGTGGTAACAACTGCACCACCGCTATGCCTTTCATCTGACAATAGAAAGAGTATGGCCCAACTGCAAACCCACCAAGATATGGCCATCCCCTCAAACTGTCAGGCTGAGCAAGGTGAACATTTTTCATCCTAGAGATTGATTGTAATTGTGGAGGTGCCTCAGAATTCCACAGCTCAAGTAGGAGCATCTGTTAGTGAGATAGTTATTATTTGCACACTCCACAAATCTGGCCTTTTTGGAAGAATCGCAAGATAAAAGCCATAACAAGTCCCATTTAAATTTCGCCACAAGCCATTTTTAGGGTACACAGCAAACGTGGAAGAAGTTCTTCTGCTTAGAGGTGACTAAAACTGTATTTTGCCCTTACTGCAAAGTAATTTACAATGAAATAAACCTACACTCCTCCTTTCTTTGAAAACACCATCCACACAGTGGTGGCAGCATCATGATGTGGGGATGCATTTCTTCAGCAAAGATAGTGAAGACGATCAGAGTTAATGCAGCTAAATACAGAGCAATGCTAAAAAAAATATTTTAGAGGCAGCAGGATTTGAAATTGAGTTGTAGATTCCTCTTCCAACAAAACCCTAAACATACAGCCAGAGCTTCAATGGAGTGATTTTGATCAATAGATATTCAAGTGTTCAAATGGTTTAATCAACATTCAGACCTTAATCTACTCCAATTGTGAATCTGTAGCGAGAATAAAAATTGTTGTTTATAGATGCTCTTCATCCAATTTGAGGTTGAGTTATTTTGCAAAGAAGAATGGATATTTTTTTTAAATTCTATAGGTGTGTAAAGCTGTTAGAGATATACTGTAAACGCTTTCTGCTGTGACTGCAGCACAACACTGTTCCTCAAAACGGGCCTGAATACAAATCCGATTTTTATCAGTAAAAAGATTGAAATAAAACATGTGTTAGTTTTTATTTGGATGTTATGTAATAGACCAACACAAAGTAATAAAATTGGTGATCGTAATGTTAAAATGTTCAGGAGGTATGAATGCTTTCACAAATTACTGTTGGGTGAAAAATAATTGTGTAGTTTTTAGTAGTTTTTTAGATAAACATCCACAGCTTTCAGTAAACTCTGAAAGGGTTTATTTTTGTCTTTTCAAAGCAATATAAATCTACCACACCAGCTGAGTTGATAGCAGCAACCTCATGGGGGCCTTTTAGAAGAGCCTCACAATTTCTTCTCCTTTTGTCTTTTGCCTGCTGGTGGCCTTTCATGCAGAGACAATATCAGCTCATCCTGGGGTAAATGGCTAACAGCCTCCGAGGCCGCTAAGATTGAGATCCCTTTGAATTATTAATATTCATTTTCCCACAAAAGGAGCAGGCGGGGCACGAATCCCACTCGTCCAGCCGACGCCGCGCTCGGACTGTCACCGAGCCAGAGTCAACAGCAGGAGTCAAGCTGTACTCTCACACACCCAGATACCCGCACAAATGAGGCGCATGCATGCACGGGTGACCTTCTGTAGGTAAACACAGCCTGCGACAAACAGGAGCTCAAAGAGGGAGAGCAACCACCAAGACATCAATTTACTGTTGTTTCACTCAGTGGCGGGGCCTGTGTGAATTCCCATCTGTGCACACAGCTCCATTTCATCTGATACTACAGAGGACATTTCAGAATCCTAGAGTAGGACAGTGTTTTCACTTGCTTTATATAAATAATTCCTGCCATATCAACCAATGAGCATTTGATTTAAAGCAAACACTACAGGGAAGATTCAGTGTTTCTTCTTGATAGCTTGAGAACCGTGCTGAAATGTCATTTCTCCTTACTCTCTGCTCACTCTCTGCTTATTTATAACCTCGGCAACCTCATCATGTTTAAGCACTTCTCAAGCTGAATATACAGCCTATTCCATGAGCTGCTGTGTGGCCTCAAATACTCAAGCATGAATATGTTGTTCTAAACAAGAATCCTGCACACTCTCCATGTCCAAATTCAAATTTTCTAAAGTTCTCAGTTGTTGTTTAACCAAATTTAATAGAGAATAAACAAAGTATTTCTACAGCAGTGATGCTTTACATGTGAAATTAGGAAAAACGATAAGTAGGATGGATGGATGGACTTCTACTTTTAGACAATGTGATCAGAAACATTCTCATACTCTCTTTTTTTCTAAGCTTTCCTTGGAAATTACTTTATTAAAATTAATTCTTTAGTTTTCCGGACTGCCTAAGAGCCCTTTCAAAATGTAGTGGAACACAGTGAAACACTCTGAAACACTCTACTTGCTCAGGCTTTAAGCTGGGAAATTTTCCTCATCCTGGAGCCTGATTTGTCACTGTGTGACTTCATGCTTCTGGTCCATTAGTTCTCTGCACTTGGACTGGGAATTTTCAACACCAAACTTAGAGCTGCAGCAAGGTCATATCTGCAGTGCTGGACATGCAGCTGTGCATCCTTGTGTAGGGACTGAGTTCAGTGGAAGAATGAAGGTGCAGTTAGTGTTTGTTTTTGTTTTGTTTTTCATGCGTGTGGGTGTCTGGGATTGCACAAACAGATGGGAGCTAACATCCTAATATCAACAGGAAACACTCTCGCTTTGTTTTCTGCGGGGATATGACATCAACAGGCAAGAGGAAAAATGCCACTGCATCTCTGGAGGGGCCTCTTGCACCGTCTGCGCACCGTCTGTCCACCCGGGGCCAAAGGAATGCAAATGAAGCCTCTCGCTTCCTACTTGCACAGATCTGGAAATACAAAAGAGGAATTAATAGAATGATTATTCTGGTGCACACACATCATCTTCCATCCTGCCTGTAAATCTGATCCTCTGAGTGTGTGTTTGTCTGGATACTCTGCCTGACATGTGAAGCAGAATTTCATGCAGATTTACTCATTTCCTGCATTCCTCCAGCTGTCTTGCGTCACCCGATTGTTTTTTAGCACTCTTTTATGGACAACTTTGTCATTTTCCTTTGATTTTTGAGGGCTTTGTTATTTATTTTTTTACATTCTTTAAACATAGAAATGCTGTCAAATAATTTTCACATGCAGTCTGCCATTTCATTACAGGATTCTGTAAAATCTATTTTTAATTGCTTTTGAACTTTATGTGCTATAGCTGCCTGCAGCTGCTCTGCAGCGGTTTGCCTCTTGGTTTTGACAAGCTTTAAAAAGAAAAGCATGTCGTAAAGTAAACACAGAGCCTGCCTTTCTGAATGTCAGAAAAGAAAGTCCGACAGTTGTATGAAGCTGAGATATCCTCCTGGATATTAAAATATTCATGCCCTGAAAAGCCATCAAATTCAGAAAAGCTAAATAAATGATATTACTAAGACTTGTAACTTTTAGAAAAATGTATGATGTGTGACACAAAGTTACATCAAGAAAGTTAGGTGAATTTAAATTTAAAATCTCACATTTTTTAAAATATCAATTTTTAGGAAATGCCCAGCATGAGCGACTGTTCTGATTGGCCAAAGCGCTGCCTTCTATAACCTTTACTAACCACAAGTATTTCATATAATCATTGTGTGTATGGTATATTAATAATAATTATTTTTGCATTAATTTAGGGGCAGACTGAATGTTGGTGTGTCCTCTCTCTTCTTCTCAGCACATCTACAGGTTTTCTGTAGGATTTACAGTAGGTGTGGAGACTGAAATCATCATAGAACAGGTTGATTTTGTGTCTGATAAAGCCTTTATGTGCTGATTGGGTCATATGTTTTGGATTATAATCATGCTAAAAGACCACATTTTCTGTTTTGTATCCACCAGTACACCAGATGCTGTTTTAAATGTCTTGGAGTTCATGATGCTATGAACTCTAACTAGGTTTGCAGGGCCTTTGGAAGAGAAACAGGCCCACATCATCACAGATCCTCCACCATACTTATAAGTTGTTGTGTCCTTGGGCAAGACACTTCACACACCTTGCCTGCTGATGGTGGTCAGAGACCCCAGTGGTGCAGATTGTGTGAAGGCCTCACTTCTGTCAGTCTACCCTAGGGTAGCTGTAGCTACAGTGTATCTTTCCACTGGCAGTGTGTGAATGTGTGTATGAATGCGAGGATGACTGATTGTGGTGTAAAGCTCTTTAGAGTCCTTGGACTTGACTAAGAGCTATACAAGTGAAGGTCATTTACCATTTTACTATATATTAATCCTGTATTTTACGTCAAGCCCAGTTCCAGTGTTTGATGCCAAAAGCTCAATTGTGAACTTTTCTGACCAAAGCACATTATTCCAATTTGGTTTAAAGTGTTGGTAGAACAAAAAAGAAAATTATTTTTTAACAGTGAGCTTTGGACATTTATTACTTTTTTTTCAGAATCCTCCAGTCATATTTGTCACACTCCACACTTTTAAGTTATTGCTCTAAGTGTAGATGGAAAAGATAGGGCGAGAAGCTGTTTTCTTGTAGCCATTTCCAGACTTATGAGAGTTAACCACACATCTAGCTTACTTGAATGGGATGTTATCACGTTTATCCTATTTGAAGAGTGTTGGAAAAAACCAGACCCAATATCAAGTCATAGTTAAAGAGGGACTCTGAATACCCTCAATAAGTAAAGTACACATTAAGTGATTCCATCAGTTTAATTTACAGGAGTTGTTGGGAATCCCAGAAAGCGTTCCAAAAATTTAAGTTTGCTCGCCCACTTTTAAAAATGTACATATGGCAACAACAAATAATATTTATAAATTTTTTGTGAGGATAGACAAACACAAAGTAGTGCGAAACTGTGAAGTGTAAAGAAAGGAATATGATTATTTGTTGTCTAGGTTGTTGTTCTAGTGGAAGGTGAATCTCTGCTCTAGGCTGAAGTCTTTGGCAGTTTCTAATGGATTTCTTCCAGGACTGTGGATCAGTGGGAAGAGTGGTCATCTTGCAATCGGAATTTTTAAGGTTTGATTCCAGCTTCCTCCAGCTGATGTGCCACCTGGATAGGCCCTTGACCTCAGGTTGCCTACCAATCTACATATGGTTTGGGAGTGTGATTGGGTGAAAGTAGCTCTAGGGCTTGTGGGTAGAGCTTTGAGTGGTCGGTATGAGTGGAAAGGCATTATAAACTGTAAGTTCAGTCTATTTACCATTTACTGATGTTAAGCACCCTCACAGTATGATGCTGCTTCCAGACTGATGGGGTTGCTGTGTTTAGGGAGGTGTGTTAATTTTCCACCAAGCAAAGCATTTGGCATACAGACCCAAACATTTAGTATTGTCTTTGCTGACTAGAGTACCTTCTTTCACATGTGCCTTATCCTTCTACATGACTTGGATTTCTGCAGCTCCTCCAGAGTTACCGTGAACCTCTCAGCTGCTCCTCTGGTCAATGCTCTCATTAGTTAGGGTGAACTAAACAGGTGACATCTGAAGGCATTTGTTTGAATAGATTTATTTTGGGGTGTCAGGGTTACATGGGCAGAAACCAAAAGCATGCCATACTTTTCAGATTTTTATTTATAAAAATGCCAAAAACCATGGTTAGTTTTAACTTCTAACTAATTCTCCACCTCTTTGTGTTGGTCTATCGCATTAAGACCTGAATAAAATACACAATGTTGGGTTTTAATCTGATGGAATGTGAAAAGGTTTAGGGACATAAATACTATCACAAGAAACTGTAGAAACATTTCATAGTGTCGTCATTTTCAATGAAGCCACCAATATTTCTCAAGTTACTTAGCTGTCCGAGGGGATTTAAGCACCCACCCACACTCGCAGAATGTTATCTCTGCATTACCATCCAGAGCAACCCACAAATGATGATGCCAGCATCAACTTGTCATTACTCACTGTCCTCCCAGTGCTTTTCCCTCTGGAACACCATGTAGTATCTGTCTCATGTATGACAGGGTGCTTTCTCCACAAGCAACTCTGTTGTTGGTGTGTAGAGGACGATGTGGCTGATGTCTGCGTCAGAGCTCCTCAACTGTGGCGTGCTGAGGTTGTCAGCAGAAGCAGTCGGGGGGGGAAGGTGTTCAGCATACCACTGACTCTCCTGGGACAGCTTTAATGTATCCACCTGCCTGGCAGCAATATGCCGTACACTCAGCAGTCATTCAATCACTCGCCCCAGAGCGCCAGATGGTTTAACCTACGATAAGGCTGATGCACTGCCCAGCGTCGTGGAAACTTTGAGGTCTTGGGATGAAATGTTAACAAACTTGAAGCTGCATTTCCAAGCAGAAAAAGCTCACTGTGCCTTTGTTCATATTTTATTGTTTTTCTGACCAGGCAGGTGCCTCTTTCATGTCAAGCCAGTGCAAAAGGAGAACAGCCAAAGCCAGTCAGTCTGCAGGCCCCTAAATGCAGCCTCTCTGAACAGATGACCGTCACTGTGCCTGTGGTCAGTAATAAACTGAAGTCCTGCGCTCTATCCTGCAGGTTAATTGTGATTTTTTTGAGCGAATGAGGGTGAAAATGTTTTTTTCTTGGGCGGCGCCCTGAGAACTCGCAACACTTTTATTATGACTGTATTTTCCAGGACATTAATTGTGTGGATTTTCTTTTCTATGGCATAAAACGAGAACAGGGAGGATACAGCATATAGGACTGTGTGAATGTCATTTACTAATGAGAGCTCGTAAATAACCTGCTTTGCAAGGGACACAGTGATTTGGATTGTGGATACATTTACATATGCACTCACTGGCTGGAGGGTTTTTCCCCTTCACTTACGTTTAGACTGATCCAGCTGCATGTGCATTCATTTTATTATTATTTCTAGAGGTTAAATTTCATAATGTTCTGTGGTGGTAACCTTCAAGCATTCCCAATGTGCTTGGCTACTTCTTGGGCAAATGTATTTACAGTATAAATGTGTGATTTATTTCCACACAAATAATAGCATGTGTAACATATTGAGAATTAAACTGCAGAGGAGTTCTGTTCCTCTTATTTCCAGGGGACGTCAGAGAAGGGCAGACCAGACTCTCTCTAGTATCTGTCATGTTGAATTTATACTCAGCTGCAAAGAAAAGAAGCTGTGAAAACATTTACTATCCAATATCATGTGACTTCTTAAAGCCTATTAAAAATCACTTCACAAATCTCCTCAAATCCACTTTCAAACAGGTTCTTCTCTTCTCCATTAATGTTCTACAGCATGACTCCTTATTTCTCGTGAAGGTCTTGTAGATATAGTGCTATGCTAAAGTATTTTCCCCTTTACAGTTTTTTTTCTGTTCTTTTTAACTCCTAAATAATACAAAACTAGGTTTTCAAATTTTTTTTATAAAGGGAGAAAAGCTACCCAAACTAACGTGTGTTAAATCGTTAATGAACCGTGATTAACCATATTTTGTAATTCAATTTAATTAGCCACTTAAACCCTGATTACTGCCAGAAATATATAATCAAGAAAGAACTAAACCAGAACCTGTCTGAAAACATGAAGTTGGATAAAACATCAACACATGAAGTGATTGACCTTACACAGTTGCTCCAAAGACCATAGATGACTCGTCCGGGAGGTCGAAATGAAACGAGACCAGTAAGCACTGCAGGCTTCAACTGCCTCAAGATTAAATAAGAATAAAGAGATCATGCAACAATGGTATCCATGGGAGACTTCCGAAGTTAAAACCACTGCTGACTAAATCATTTACATTTGCCAAAAAACCTTTTCATGATTCCAAAGAGTTTTTAGAAAAATTCTGTGGACTGACAAGGCAAAAATTTAATGTTTTAGAAAGTGTGTTGTGTCCTGTTGAATCTGGTGTAAAACTAATACAGTGTTTCTGAAAAGGAACATCAAACTCACAGTGTAATGGTCTGGCGGCTGCTTTGCTGCTCTAGGGCCTGAAATAAATTCCGTAACTATTGGAACCCTGAATTCAGCTCCCTTGCAGATAATGGGGAGTGCCCGGCTATCAGTTCATAACCTTAGATGCAAACACAATTGCGTTATAAAGCAGGGCAATGATTCAAAGCATAAACTAAACAAAGGTTTTGTAGTGGCTCAGTCAAAGTCCTTACTTAAATCCGACTGAGATATCGTGACGGGACATTAAGCTGGTCGTTCAACTCTCCAGTGTGGCTTAGTTAAAAATACTTTGCAAGGTGTGGGCCAGAATTTCTCTTCAGCAATGTAAAAGACTCATTAACAATTGTCACACGAGTGTGATGTAAAATGCCACCAATGTTGACATTATTAGTTATTAAAATTGGAAAACATCCACTTTTTCACATAGTGCCATGTTGGTCTGGAAATCTGTTTTCCTTTAAGAGGTGAAATCCTCACTTGAAAGTATGTTTTTGTATTTACTCTAGTAATATCTTTACGAAATTTGAAATGTAAAAGTTGTTTGATGATGTGAAAATTGCAAATATGACAGAAAAAGCAAATAAAGAAGAACTGTTAAGTACTGGTAAGTACTTTTTCACAGCAATGTCTTTGAGACGTACGAATGTACACCATGGATCTTTAGTATTCATGATTAAACATCATTCATGAAAAAAAATCTTAATACATAAATACTATATACATTGAGAGCTGGCCTATTGGGAGAAGCAGGGCCCCACCTGGATGGTTTGTGTTGCATTTGGCATGCAGGAGGCTTTCAAACAGGTAATTGCTGCATGGGTAAATCCCGTGGGATGTAATTAACTGTGCTGAAAACTTTTATTGGCAACGCTGATTAAAATCTGTAGAAAGCTTTACAATAAATGCATTTTTACTGCAGTAGCATATTCGAACACTGAAATTGTAAGCAAATTAGAATGTTTTTTTAACACATTTACTCACAGGGGAAAAAGAGATTTTCTTTTTATATAATAAGTCTTGGTGTTCATCTTGACATTGATAAATGCTATTTGATAATGTTTGCAAACTTAAGAACTGACTGTGCTGCTTTGATTGTTATTTGTATAATTTCTTTCAGTTTGGGGACATGAAAACATCAATAAATATCATTGTATTTTAAAATGTGATTAAATGGCAATTTTGTGTGGTATTTCCTGATGTAACTAGGGTCCTGAAGTAACCTATTTCATAATAGAGACATTTTTCAGGAGCACTTTGTGTCACAGTCAGAGTCATACAATCTATAGACATGAAGACTGCAAGGACTTCTTCAATACTTTTGAATTATCACTTTTATCAATATTGCTATACTATAAAACATGGTTATAAAATTTGTCTTTGTTGTGTTAATTTAATCGTCAATACAGATGATCAAAACCTTTTAATTAACATATTGTCTCATCCGCTGTAAAACATTTCAGTGGAAAAGTGTATTGATTTTAACCCTGGTATATCTTGATGTGTAAATGAGTACCTAAAATTAGGTAAAATTGGACATTCACTTATATTGTCTGAATTGTGCAAACTGAAAACTGGGCAAATACTGGAGTTGTATTCACCTGGTAGTTTCATAAACTTTTTAAATACAGGATTAAGGAATTGATGTGTGATTTTACTGATAGCTTCTTGGACTTGTTCCTTGTTTTTATCAGTTTAACATTTTTTTTTAAATCTTCAGCAACTAAAACATTTAGATTGTTTAAGTCATACAATACACTATACCTATCAGCAGAAAATTCTGTTGTGGGGAACACTGGAAAACCCACACCTTAGGGAAGTTCAACAAGACATAGAAACTGGTAATAGTAAATTAGGCGGGTAGGAGGTTAGCATTTGGGTAATATGAAGACTGTGGCATAAAATACAAATCTCGTGTAAACATTAAGAGCCTAGTTTACATCATTGCATCAACTCTCGCTTGTGGTTGTCTGTAGCTCCAAAATACAATAAATCTTAATCTAAGGACCCCTCACAAAAGAAATAGGTCAAAAACATCTCCGGTTATATATCATATTCACATAGGTTAACTTCACAATCAGTCACAGTCAGATTCAGATACATACAGTGCAGTACAGTGCAAATTATAATACAGCAAAGTCAGTTAATCATATAATGCCATTTGCTAAAAGGTCAATGTATCAAATCTATTTCAGGAAGTCCAGCCCATTTCATTGAGTGATTGACTTTGCAGTAATCCCTCATCTTGAGTAAGTATGTGACAATAGTGCAGCATTGACTGCATTCTAAGGCATCCTAGTGGAAATCATCCGGTTCCTATAATGTTTATTACTGGTGTTGGGGATCACGTTTAAGCCCAATTGCTTAACTTTGTTGTTTAACCAAGCATATTCATATGGTATTGAGACTGGTTTCATTAAATTGTCAATACCACTCCAGTCTCTATGAGAGAGTAGCAAGACCCGCTGCAACTGTAGTAAGAAAATGATTTATGCCATCTTTGAAAACACAAATACATAGGCAGGACAAAGCATAGGGAAATACATCATATCTCCCTCATAGATAACATTTATCTGACAAGAAGGCTAACCTTGTAAAGGTGACGTTTTGTCCATGCAGGCATAGCAAAAATATTAACTGCATGCATGAACTTCACATTTACAGCCGACTGTAGGGCTGTTATCTGTACTTTCTGTGAGGCTGTAACCCAGTTCTCCCTGAGACGTGTTTAAAATTCAGGAAAAAGTCAAAGCCATAAAATTCAAAATTACCAGGACACACCTGGCAGAGTCACGTGTTGAAGGCTGATGAGCCGCTTCTGCCTTTAAGTGACAGAGAATTGGGGTCTCTGGGGGGAGATCTGCCATTGGTCATGCTGCAATAACCAAGCAAGGCAGTAGCTTATTATCTACACCCAGACAGGGTTTCTCCCTACTGGTTGCCCCCATTGACCATGGCTGTATGTGTAGGTGTCACCCATGCTGGTCGTCTCATATCTTGTTCGCTCAGCCGCCTTCAATGAAATGAACCCCCCACCATCACCACCGCTCACTACCCTCTCTGGCTGCTTTGCCAACGGCCTTCAGGGAGAGGTTGGCGAGAAAGCTCCCCGTCCCAGGGAGCTATATCACAGTTTAAGTGGCATTTCAGCACGATACTCGATCAGCTAAATATCATTATGAGCTTTTCATCTCATCCATAATTCACCTGTGTGGGGAGCCGGCTAAGAATAGTCGGCTTTCAACGCTAATGGCAGGAGAAAGCAGAGAGATGACACGATGAGGATGTGTGTGCACACATGCTGTGGTGCCTAACGTTGTTGCTCAAAGCTATACAAAGCTATGCAGTGGTCAGGTTTTCCCGTTTTTAAATAGAAGAACTGTGTGTGCTGATTTGAACTCTCTATTCCTACCTCATTGTGTTGTCCCTTGGCTGAATCACTCAGGAAGCAAACAGTTAGACAGACATGGATGGACCACAGCAGTCTGTGTATAACTGCATTGTTCTGTCCTTCCCCTTGTGTCCCTCGTCCTCTTTGGCCAAACCCATATCTTATACATACATGTGCAAGGAGGATGTGACTTTTGTGAACTCTAGACTGTTCGGAGGGACATTTGCCAACCTAAAAGACTTTATCAGCAGCCAAGTCTGGTTGAAGAGGGAACACGTGCAGGAAGGACAAGACTGAGAGAGACAGCTCAGTCCCTGGAGCATTGTTCTGCTTTTGACCACTTTGCAGGGTGACTATAGGGACATATTTTACCATTAATATGTTTGGACAATATGTCAGTCTTAGCATGACAAAGCGCTTCACTTCAGGTCTACTCAAAGCTCTTAGAATTGCCAGTGGGAGAGCAAGAAAGCGTATTCCCAAAAGTCTTATGCCTTTTTTTCCGTTGCTTCAAAAGCAAAAACAGCTCTTTGTTTTCCTTTAAGTAGCGTGCTCTACTCTCAGAATCCACAAAAAGCTGACATTTGACCTGAGTAAAATGCATATCTGCAGAGTCGGCTGAAGAGTCATTCTGACTATAAAATTCCCCCCCATCATTTTGCAATGCCTGAATCAGCAGCAAAAGGCCATGGACTAACCACACTCGTCTCCCAATGCAATTCTCACATTCCTGTAGCCGCTCAGAGAAAGTGTCAGATTGTTCCCCATGTAAATAAGATGAGGAATAAGAGAAGAGGAACAGAAAGTCCATTAATGGGCCTGTCTCTCCTTCCTGGTTGAAAATAAATAAGAAAAAGAAAGGAGAAGGATGTTTTGAGGAAGTTAAACAGGGAGGGTTGAGAGTCATCCAGCCACTGCTTAATTCATGCATACCAGGGACATAATGTGACAGTAATACAATTTGTTCTGGGCCAAAAGCCCAGTCGCACTTATCTAACAGTTACAAGCTTGATTTGTCTCTTTATCCCTCCTACCAGGTCATCGTGCATTAAAGGGGTCATTTTTTTGCTCGTCGCCAGGTTGGAGGATGGTCCCCCTTATTAGATGTGACTGCATGATAATGAAACTGTCTAAGGCAATGTCAAAGTAGTTGACACAACACAAAAGGCTAAGGCTGGTGAAATTCCTAATCAGCTCAAAATGTCACGCGGCTCACCTTGGGTTTAAATCACAGCCTGTGGACAGATTAGTTCTCCACCCTGATGTCAGCCTCAGTGTGTCAATCCAACAAGAGTTGGATACTTATTCTACACCTTTACATTAGCATCATATAGCCTGTTAAATTAGGAAGAAAATGTTGGGGTCACAAATGGAGCATTTGTTTTAATATAAGCCCTAATTAATTCACACAAAGCACAATCCAAACAACCAAAGTTCCTCCCTCTGTCAGTCTGTAACCTTTTACAGCACTTTACACTAATTACTTATAAATTTGCATTCCAATGTCAGTCAGTCAGTCATTTTCTATCGCTTATTCTATAGTGGGTCGCGGGGAAGCTGGTGCCTATCTCCAGCAGTCTATGGGCGTAAGGCAGGGTACACACTGGACAGGTCGCCAGTCCATCGCAGGGCGCATTCCAATGTTTTAATTTATATTATACATAGTTCATTCTAAAAAATCAAAATTGTAAAACTTTATATTATTGATTTTTATTTGGGGGGAAAAAATACAAGAACCTTGTCTTTATGTAGTTAATAGAAAGCTAGCCTTTGTGTTTTAATGCTGTATAATGCATAAAACATGAGGAGCCAGTTTACAAGACGACATGATGCACTCGACTGGGTTCATGAAAATGACACAAAATGTCTTGGAAAAATATAACTCCCCACTTTTGCTTTGGTAAAAGTTTCATGATTCACAAAGTGTGTTTTAAAAAGTCTGTAATCAATGTAGAAAATTCCATTTTCAAAATATTGCAGTTTTGTGTTATTCTAATGTGATTCAAATGCAAATTGGAACTTTAAATGCTTCTTTTTGTTTGTATTAAAAATAGAATAACGATTTAGAACATATTAAACTGTGTTTAAGGAATTGCATTAAAGTGTAGAATTATCCATTTCAGCTTTGAACATTCATAGCATTTTAAAGTGTTGTTGACCAGATGGAAGATAAATCTTTTAGTTAACACAGTCAACAAAACGTACATACATGTTTGTATGCTTGTAACACCCTCTTTATATCCAGGACTCATGATGACAGCTTACACTTCACCGGGTGAAGTCCCATGCTCCCATTTCAGGTCATAGGTTATCTTGGCCTGAGATGGCCACACCTCTACACTTATGATTCCAAAACCAGTTTTGATGTGTTTTTGATCATTGCCATGCCAGAACATCCAACTGTGTCCATGTTTCATCTAGTGGTTGATTGGAGGTGGAATTGAAAAGCAATAGGAGGTAGCCCATCTTTATTATTCCATCCACCTTGTAAAAAGCACCAGTTCCCCTGTTCCACAAAATAGCCCCAATTCATAATGCTACCACCATCATGCTTAACATATAGTACATTAATTTATAAGATTAGTTATGCAACATATTAGTAATAGTCTTATTGATATGTGAAAGATTTGACTGCAAACTATTTTTTGTTCTGTAAATGGTAATGGTAGATTTCAGCCAATCTATTTTGGCTAGTTCACCAATTACAGTACCGTTATTATTGTTTTTTTATGATGCATCCTTTAACAACTGTCTAGTTTACGGGTGCTGAATGTGTATAACTTCTGAAACTCCTTAGGAAATAACACTAATTTATGATTAGTTATTACTGAACAAGAAAAAGCTAATAATTAAATCAAATACAATTGTCATTTCAAAGCTATCTAAACCAAAGATAGTATTCGTGTAGCTGTGCTTTTTATCTGTTGAAAGATTTAAGCACTTTCTAATAACTCATCACCTCAGGTCTTCTACACTTATATCTCTTTTTGTAAAAAGGCATTTGCCTTAGAGATTTAACTCAGTTATCCCAAGGTCCCAACTTTAGAACAGCTGAAGATAAAACATATTTTTTAATTTTAATTTTACACCTTTGACACCAACGGGCTAATGTAATAACCAATAAAAAAACCATCAAACTCTTCACAGCCTTAAGGTAGTTGAAGATCACAGTACTGAAGCTTGATTGGTTTGTTTTATATCACCAGCAGACCCAGTTCTTGTCCACAGCTCCAACACAGTATTACATCAAAGCGTCTTAGGCATTAAATGTGGTTCCCTCTATGAACATAAGTGAAAATAAATGTTTTCATTTATACAATTATACCAAACAATTAGAGCACCTCAGTAAATGTACAGTGTTAAGAAATGTTCACATATATATCTAATTTCAGCTAATGTAAATGCAATCAATAAAATAAACCTTGTTTTATTCATTAAACTAAATATATGAACAAAAAGTGCTTTCTAGCTTAGGAAAAAAGCTAAGCCACCCTATCCCCTTTTAGCTAGTGCCTAAAATAACTCTTTTCAGTTATCTTTTAGTCTCTGACATTAAATTGAGGAACGTTTTCCCCACTCCTCACTTTCTGCTGTCCCAGTGATTTTTGAGGTTTTTTTTGCATGTACCCCACAGCATCACAGTGAGTTCCAGGACTGAACTCTGACTTGGCTCAGCTTCAATATTGCCAGGGTGGGTCTAATGTTTTCTTTAAACATAAGACCATCTGTAATTGTGACTTCAAAGAAATTTGTTGTTTTCTCTGGTGTATACATTATAATACATGGTGGATGCTGATCAGGGGCGTGCAACAAAGAATCACCAAACCATGACACTTGCACATACATGCATAACTGTTAGTACAAGATTATTTTCCTGGAATGGCATATTTAATTTATGGCAAACATGTCTCATGTTGTCAGTGGTGCCCCAGGAAATTTTTCACAGGATATGTCAAGATGTGACATTTTGGACTTTTTGTTTTGTTTTGCTAGATGTTTCTTGTTTGAGGTTTTGTATTCATGTTTATTGCTTTCGGTTTTCTGACAGTTCTGGTTTCCTTTTGCCTCCTAGTGTGTTCTCTTCTTGTCATTAGTTTTCCTCTTTTAGTTATTAACTACTCAGTTTAGTCCCCTTTACATTCATTGTCCCTCTTAGCTTTGTTTCCTCTAGTTTATCTTTATTCTCCAGTCCCTCCTTTATAGGTTAGCTTTAGTTACTGTTTACTTTTATTCTTGTCCTCGTTTCCTCTGCTCCATTCTCAGTTTGTTCCTTTAGGGTTGGTTTAGGTTTGTTTACTTTGCTATCAGGGATTCCTCCAGTTTCTCTGTTACATTTTTAGTTTTTGGTTATTCTAGATTTCTTATGCTTCTTTGGGTTATTTTAACTTTGTCTTTAGTTTTGCGTAGGTCTATATCTCTTTATTGTTATTAGTCCTTTCCCTCTTGTTTTAGTCTTCATATTAGGTTCACCTGCTCCCTCTGTCTCCCTGCGTCTGTGTCACACCTGTTCCCTGTTTCTTTGATTATCTGCCCTTTGTTCCCCTCTCTCTGTATATTAGTTGGTCTGTGTTCTTTGTTCCCCGCTGGTTCCTCTTCATTCAGTACCCTCGTCCATGCTTTGAGTTCTGCATGTTCCTGCAGTGTCTTTTGTAAATTTTGGATCGCCACTCTGGTCAGTACCTGCAGAATTTTGTTACGTTCGAATAAAGCTCTGGATCTATCCAAAATGCTGCTCCCTAGCTCTTGTCTGCACTTTGGTCCACCCCAAAACCATAATGTGACAGGATATGCCTTATAAGACCATTAAAAATCTTGAGGGGGCACACCAAAATCAAAATCAGTGACTGCCTTTGAAAAATTCAGTAATCCTGTATTATGACTATATAAAAGAAGTAACAAAAAAAACTATCATTGACCTTTGTCTTTTGTTTTGTTTTTACAAATTTATTTCAGACTGACTAGAAGTGAACATTTAAAGTTTGACAGCTTACAAGTATTTTCAATAGTTTTATTCTTTAAAATAAAAGGATTATGTTTTTTACAAAATGAAAAACATTACAAAATGTCAATCATTTTCCATACCACTTCTCCCATAGTGGGTAGCAGGAAACCTGGTGTCTATCTCCAGCAGTCCATGGGCAGGAGGCAGAAAGACCCCCAGCCACGAGTCGAACCCAGGACCTTCTTGCTTCAAGGCGACAGTGCTACCAACTGCACCACTGTACAGCCCCTGATTCCACACGTATACACAAATTTCAATCCCACTCTTAAGATCCATTAAAAAGTATGTATTGCAGACTTTTAATAGACAACTCAGCTTCAGTAGCTAAACCAACATTTTTTGGGGGGGGCACAATGTCAATTCAGATAACAAAATTTTAAACTCATCTGTTCAAAGAACATTACTTTCACTGACAAAATTTTGTGTGGCCTTCATGTTCATTTTAGAAAGGAGGTTTCCTCTTTGCAAGCCTCATATGAATTTTTAAATTGTGAAATCTCTCTCTGACGGTAAAGGACTTCACTGTCATATCTTCAGTGGAATTTATTTGTTTGCGGAGACTTATTTTAGTATCTTGCAGTTGTGTTTTAGAGTGAACTTGCCTGGATGGCCATTCTGAGCCTGAGGTATTTTGAACGCCTTCTACCTGTAGACTATTTTCAATGGAGTGTAATGCTGATTTCAAATTCTTTTTAAACCAGGGGTGTGGTCTTTTCCCACTCCTCTTCCTTTCTTTACACTAATGATTGCACCTAAGCAGATCTGTCTGTGAAAAGTTTGTAGATGACTCACTGTCATTGATCGAGGACAATGACGGATCTGCATACAGACAGGAGGTGAATCAGCTGCTCGACTGGTGTAGTCAGCACTTGCTGGAGCTTAACCCACTCAAGACTGTGAAGAAGACGTTGGACTATTTGAGACAACACCCCCTACGCTATCTCTCCTCAACATCCTCAACAACACTGTGGGCAGTAGGGGCCTGGGTAGACAGTAGTGGCCTGGAGGCTGGAAGCACCTGCTAGGATCTGCATGGAGCCTGTGGTCCTGGCTGGTCTGGTGGATTTCTGGCTATTGGCAACTTCATGGCTACCTGCCATGGAGCCGGTTTTGTGGGGATGGCCTGGGGGCCTCTGATGGTGACATGGGGAGGACCAGCAGGGGGCTGCCCTCCTTGGTGGGATGTTGTCTGTGTGGGTGCTCAGGCCACATCCTGAACTGGTGGGGCTACATCTGTTGGACTATGGCTGGGCTCTCAACACAAACACACTTATTTCAACACATATTTCCACCCACTATCACACCAACACACAATTACTCAAAATGGTTGAAGGTCATACAAACACGGTACTATAGCATCAATGTGGCCTGCCTACTTTGATGCTGGATTGAATATGAAATTGATAAAGTTAATCTCGCAATTACGATACTGTCTTGAGATTTCCTTTTGTAGAGCAAAACTGCCCTGGCACATGTAGGCAACTATCTACGCCATGTGGTATGCCTGAAATGCCACTGCATGACATAAAATACAATAAAAATCAACTTCTGGTTCCTAGGAACCATCCTTTCTTGGGACCTGAGATGGTCCTCACACATAGACACTGTCTGGATGAAGGCCCAGCAGAGACTGTACTTCATGTGGCTAATCAAGAAGTATGAAATTCCACAGGAGCTGCTAGTCATCTTCTACACTACCATTATTTAGCCTGCCTTCTCTGTCTTGTACAGATCTAGGGTCAGGTTAAGGGCAACTAACATCTCTGCAGACCCCACACATTCTGGACACAAACTGTTTAGACTTTTAATTTCAGGTTGGCGCTACAGAGGGCTATTGGCAAAGACCAGACGCCACAGAGAATTTCTTTCCCCCTATTGTTTCTCTAATGAGTACTTGACAGTAAGAATGCTCAGACCAATACTAAACATATTTGCACAACTTCAACCCTGTCTTCCTCTTTTTTTGTAAAAATTATGTATACATATAAATATATATATATATATATATATATATATAAATATATATATATATATATATATATAAATATATATATATATATATACCGTATTTTCCGCACTATAAGGCGCACCGGATTATAAGGCGCACCTTCAATGAATGGTCTATTTTAGAACTTTTTTCATATATAGGGCGCACCGGATTATAAGGCGCATAGAATAGAAGCTACTGCAGTCAAACGTTTGACTGGGGTTGCGTTATGCATCCACTAGATGGAGCTGTGCTAAAGAGAATGTCAACAAAACAGTCAGTCAAACTTTATTAATACACTACAAACCAGCGTTCTGATAACTCCATTCACTCTCATGGTAAGGTCTCCTCTACATAGAATTCTATTGAATAGAGCCAACCGCACGTTAGGAATGCATTGGAGTCTATGAAGTTGAAGTTGAAATCAAACGTTAGTTAAAACGTGAAAGGGAACTTTTCCCTGATTCAGTAAACACGTAAAAGAAACAGTTTGATGCACTAAATCAAACGTTAGTACTGTTAACCTTTCCTGTTTCTGTCCCCTGACCGTAGTCTGATGACACAGGGGAGACGCTTTCTCCAGGGCCGAAGTTACTAGTTTCCTCGGGGTTAACTCCCTCACTCATACGTTGCTGAGTTGAACATGAAGAAACAGCATCAAAACACTGAGTTGTTGACGAGATTCGGGGTTCTTTTTAATGACTTTGCAGCACGTAAAAACACAGGGCTTACAGACTCATACACCGCTGCTCCGGTCGCCGTCTCTACCCACCCCACACACACAATAATACCGACGTCACTCCTTCACTCTTGATTCTCAGCTACGGCAGCACACAGCGCCACCTCTGTCCGGAGGAGTAACGTCAACATCTTCTATACACATACACGAAACATACACCCCACACACTGAGCTTCTAATCACATATAGTTCAGGCAATTCCTGCAACAGTACATTCAAACCTTATACACACACAAGTGGTGTTGGACTAGGAGTAAGCACAGTACAGGTGTTTACCGCTATTACTTCGGCGACGCCCCTGACTACGGTAGCCGTAATGCTGCAAGCGGTGCGGCTACCAGTCTTACTGAAACATTTTGACAGAGCGCCGTGTACAACCAGCATGGATCAACCAATTAACCAATTGATCCATATATAAGGCGCTCCGGATTACAAGGCGCACTGTCATTTTTTGAGAAAATTAATGGTTTTTAAGTGCGCCTTATAGTGCGGAAAATACGGTATATATATATATATATAAATATATATACAGGTCCTTCTCAAAAAATTAGCATATTGTGATAAAGTTCATTATTTTCTATAATGTCATGATGAAAATTTAACATTTATATATTTTAGATTCATTGCACACTAACTGAAATATTTCAGGTCTTTTATTGTCTTAATACGGATGATTTTGGCATACAGCTCATGAAAACCCAAAATTCCTATCTCACAAAATTAGCATATCATTAAAAGGGTCTCTAAACGAGCTATGAACCTAATCATCTGAATCAACGAGTTAACTCTAAACACCTGCAAAAGATTCCTGAGGCCTTTAAAACTCCCAGCCTGGTTCATCACTCAAAACCCCAATCATGGGTAAGACTGCCGACCTGACTGCTGTCCAGAAGGCCACTATTGACACCCTCAAGCAAGAGGGTAAGACACAGAAAGACATTTCTGAACGAATAGGCTGTTTCCAGAGTGCTGTATCAAGGCACCTCAGTGGGAAGTCTGTGGGAAGGAAAAGGTGTGGCAGAAAACGCTGCACAACGAGAAGAGGTGACCGGACCCTGAGGAAGATTGTGGAGAAGGGCCGATTCCAGACCTTGGGGGACCTGCAGAAGTAGTGAACTGACTCTGGAGTAGAAACATCCAGAGCCACCGTGCACAGGCGTGTGCAGGAAATGGGCTACAGGTGCCGCATTCCCCAGACCTGGGCTACAGAGAAGCAGCACTGGACTGTTGCTCAGTGGTTCAAAGTACTTTTTTCGGATGAAAGCAAATTCTGCATGTCATTCGGAAATCAAGGTGCCAGAGTCTGGAGGAAGACTGGGGAGAAGGAAATGCCAAAATGCCAGAAGTCCAGTGTCAAGTACCCACAGTCAGTGATGGTCTGGGGTGCCGTGTCAGCTGCTGGTGTTGGTCCACTGTGTTTTATCAAGGGCAGGGTCAATGCAGCTAGCTATCAGGAGATTTTGGAGCACTTCATGCTTCCATCTGCTGAAAAGCTTTATGGAGATGAAGATTTCATTTTTCAGCACGACCTGGCACCTGCTCACAGTGCCAAAACCACTGGTAAATGGTTTACTGACCATGGTATCACTGTGCTCAATTGGCCTGCCAACTCTCCTGACCTGAACCCCATAGAGAATCTGTGAGATATTGTGAAGAGAACGTTGAGAGACTCAAGACCCAACACTCTGGATGAGCTAAAGGCCGCTATCGAAGCATCCTGGGCCTCCATAAGACCTCAGCAGTGCCACAGGCTGATTGCCTCCATGCCACGCCGCATTGAAGCAGTCATTTCTGCAAAAGGATTCCCAACCAAGTATTGAGTGCATAACTGTACATGATTATTTGAAGGTTGATGTTTTTTGTATTAAAACACTTTTCTTTTATTGGTCGGATGAAATATGCTAATTTTGTGAGATAGGAATTTTGGGTTTTCATGAGCTGTATGCCAAAATCATCCGTATTAAGACAATAAAAGACCTGAAATATTTCAGTTAGTGTGCAATGAATCTAAAATATGTGAATGTTAAATTTTAATCATTACATTATAGAAAATAATGAACTTTATCACAATATGCTAATTTTTTGAGAAGGACCTGTATGTATATATATATATATATATATATATATATATATATATATATATATATATATATATATAAATATATATATATATATAAATATATATATATATATATATAAATATATATATATATATATATATATATAAATATATATATATATATTGTGTGCATATATCGTGTGCATCACGAAGGACACAGTCTCCAGGTCCACAAAACACATGTGAACCGTTGGGCAAACTCCCATGAACCCTCGAGCACCCTGTAGAGGGTATAGAGCTGGTCCAGTGTTCCACGGCCGGGACGAAAACAACACTGCTCCTCCTGAAGCCGGGGTTGGACTAGCGGCCGGACTCTCCTCTCCAATACCCTGTCGTAGGCCTTACCAGGGAGGCTGAGGAGTGTGATCTCCCTGTAGTTGGAACACACCCTCCAGTCACCCTTCTTATGTACGGGGACCACCACCTCAGTCTGCCAATCCAGAGGCACTGTCCTCGTCGGCCACGCAATGTTGAAGAGGAATGTCAACCATGACAGCCCCACAATATCCAAAGACTTGAGGTACTCAGGGCGGATCATCCAACCCCGAAGGCCTGCCACCGCGGAGCTTTTTAACCACCTCGGTGACTTCAGCCAGGGTGATGAAAGAGTCCAACCCCGTGTCCCCAGCCTCTGTTTCCACCAGGGAATGCGTGATGGCAGGATTGAGGAGATACTCGAAGTACTCCTTCCACCGCCCGATAATGTCCCCAGTCAAGGTCAGCAGCTCCCCGCCCCCACTGTAAACAGTCTTGGCGAAGCACTGCTTCCCATTCCTGAGGCACCGGACAGTTTGCCAGAATCACTTCGGGGCCAACCGGTAGTCCTTCTCCATGGCCTCACCGAACTCCTCCCAGGACCAAGGTTTTGCCTCTGCCACCGCCCGGGCCGCAGCACGCTTGGCCCCACGGTACCCGTCTGCCACCTCATGAGTCCCACAAGCCAACCACAGCCGATAGGATTCCTTCTTCAGCTTGACAGCGTCCCTTACTGCCGGTGTCCACCACCGGGTTCGGGGATTGCCGCCGCGACAGGCACCGCAGACCTTACGGCGGTAGCATCGACAATAGATGCAGAGAACATGGTCTACTCGGACTCAATGTCTCCAACATCCCTCGGAATCTGGTCAAAGCTCTCCCGGAGGTGAGAGTTGAATACATCCCTAGCCAAGGGGTCTGCCTGACGTTCCCAGCAGACCCTCACTATGCACTTGGGCCTGCCAAGTCTGTCCGGCTTTCTCCTCCCCCAGCGGATCCAACTCACCGCCAGTTGGTGATCAGTGGACAGCTCAGCCCCTCTCTTCACCCGAGTGTCCAGAACATGCGGCCGACGGTCTGATGATACAACAACAAAGTCGATCATTGACCTCCTGCCTAGGGTGTCCTGAAGCCAAGTGCTGGACACCCTTATGTTTGAACATGGTGTTCGTTATGGACAATCCGTGACTAGCACAGAAGTCCAATAACAAAACACCGCTCGGATTCAGATTGGGGAGGCCATTCCTCCCGATCACGCCTCTCCAGGTGTCACTGTCATTTCCCACGTGGTCGTTGAAGTCCCCCAGCAGAATAATGGAGTCCCCGGGAGGGGCACTATCCAGCACCCCCGACAGGGACGCCAAGAAGGCCGGGTACTCCGCACTACCACTCGGCCCATAGGCTGAAATGATAGTCAGAGACCTCTCCCCAATCCGGAGGTGCAGGGATATGACCCTCTCATCCACTGGGGTAAACCCAACACTAGACGGCTGAGCTGGGGGGAAACAAGCAAACCCACCCCAACCCGCCGCCTCTCCCCGTGGGCCACTCCAGAGTAGAAGAGAGTCCAGCCCCTCTCGAGGAGATGGGTTCCAGAGCCCACGCTGTGCGTGGAGGTGAGCCCGACTATTTCTAGTCGATTTCTCTCGAACTCCCGCACAAGCTCAGGCTCCTTCCCCCCCAGCGAGGTGACATTCCACATCCCTAGAGCCAGCTAAGCATCCGGGGATTGGGCCGCCGAGGTCTCCACCTTTGTCCGCCGCCCAATCCTCTTTGCACCGGTCCCTCACGGTTCCCCCGGCAGGTGGTGGGCCCACTGGGGGATGGTCTCGCGTCTCTCATTCGGGCTTGGCCCAGCTGGGTCCCGCGAGGAGCAACCCAGCCACCAGGCGCTCTCCGACGAGTCCCGACCCCAGGCCTGGCTCCAGGGTGGGACCCCAGCTCCGCCGTACCGGGCGACGTCACGTGCCTCGATTTCGTAGTCGTCATGAGGGGTTCTTGAGCCGCTCTTTTTCTGACCCGTCACCTAGAGCCTGTTTGCCATGGGAGACCCTACCAGGGGCATTTAAGCCCCACACAACATAGCCTCTAGGACCATCTGAGCACTCAAACCCCTCCACCACGTTAAGGTGGCAGTTCAAGAAAATAAAGACTTAGGAACAATATTAATTTTGACTGAATTATTGCAGCCCTGTAAAGTTTTACAAAAACATAACTACTATCAGAAACTCTACTGACATTATGCATTAATTAAAAAGGCTTTTATTGCATTAGATGTTTGTACTTTGTTGTTGTGATTGCCAGACTGATATTTAACTGTTTTTAAGGGGATGTCTAGTTTCTGTGCTTCTTGTTTTAAAGTGAAAACTTCCTCTTTGTGCATAGTTTAATGTAAAACTCAAAAAGTAACCAAACCGCCTTGGTAATGACAGCACAGACAGTTACTGTGATTACTGTGAATTATTGTGGCTATATTTTTTTTAGTGGGCAAATTCTTGAGTTCTGGTCAACATTATGGCATCAGAGTATCCATGACCTTTGAATCCTACAAACCAAATTTTGGCCATTTATCCTCAAATGGAACATTTATTGGTGGAAACGTTCTGTATTATAACATTCATGAGAGCCGAGGAACCACAAACATGAGGCCACTGGACATAGCAGATGGTAGCAAGACATAAATATTTTCAACAGCTTCGGACATGGCTAACTTTAACCCTTCAGGAGCAGATACAACTGAAGGACTTTTATATTCCCTTAAGACCCAAGGCAGTGTTTACAGGCTTGTCCTGTTTGTAGTGGAAGCACGTTTTGCATGATGTCACATGACTGATCAAATACTGTAAATCTCGTCACAAAAGGGGAGAGCAGAAGCAGAATGAGGTGATATGGTTTGGGTTTCTTTTAGTGTTTTCAGCTCTCGTAATCTTCAATGTAAGGTTGATGAGAATGGAGAGTGCAGAAGAAAGCAAGTGCAGCAGTTTTTTGGATATAAACAGCAGTGACAAAGACTTGGATGACTCGGACTCAGGAGCTGATGTGACTGTTGACCTGGAGGCCATGGGTTATTGTTGTAGAAAAACCTTACATGGTCTTAAAACAATAAAAACTGCATCTCTTTGTATTTTCATAGCTACAGTTATGCATACTATTACTGTAGGTCAGACCCTGTTTTGGTTCTCTAAAACCTTTCACCTGATACAAGTCTCTGTTGACATCCAATTAATTAAAAGGCCACAGTAACCTAAGGTTAAATACGCTGCAAATAAGCAAGTAATTACAGCTCTCTTGTTTAACTGATTAACATCACTGTGATGCAGTTTTCAAAGGACCCCTCTATGCTTATAGAAAACTAAGCCTGTTTTAAGGTCTTTGAAGATTTTTTGGCATTTATACAGACATTAAGACTGATAATATCTAGATGGAGAACTTAAATGCATGATGTCTGCATAGTTTTGAAGAGTATCAGACATTGGGGCCACTTATTACAAACTTCAAAATGTGATTATTTTTAGGATGTAAGATGATAAATGGCCTGCACTTTATAGCACTTTATCAAGTCTGAGGACCCCAAAGCACTTTACAGTACAATCAGTCATCCTCCCATTCATACACACACTGACTCCATTGACCACACAGCTGCTCAGTGATAGAAGTGGGGCTGCCATATAATCGGGGCCATCAGGCCCTTTGACCACCATCTTTTAATGTAAGCAGACAAGGCGGGTGAAATGTCTTGCTTAAGGACACAATGATGAGATGGATGGAGCCGGGGTTCGAACCAGAAACCCAGCAGTAACAAGACGAACCCCTACCAATTGAACCACCATCGCCCTATTATACGCCGTTCCCAGCGTACCATACAATGTGGCATCGCATGGTACAGTGTATTTGAGTAGAAGAAGAAAAACATAGTAAGAGGGCGAATCTGTGACTAGTTTGAAAATGTCTCATGGGGCTACATGGAGTAGTGAAGAGGTGCTAGTGCCCAACGACATTACATCACCAAAGTAGTAACCGAAACAGGAGGGTTTTCTCCTTCATGTTTTTTTCTTGATCAGTGTAATACTGCACCTCAAACAATCCATTGCATCTGCATGACATTATTCGGTCCAGTCTAAAACTGTCAATGTGAAAGTCGTGCCAACTGAAGGTGTGAATTTTCTCACTTTTCCCGAACCCTGGACCTGATCGGCAGTGTGAATGCGCCCTATGTTTACTAGAGACATGTTCAGGTGGTGTTAACTGAGTAAAATAGGAAGAGGGTCCAAATACAATATAAAGTACAAAGAGGTAAGAAGGAATTACAAATGAACTTCAACGTTTAGTATGTCTACAAAAAGAAATACCCTTAAAAAGACATGACAAATTACAAACACTAATATGGGGGACTGTAAAAAAAAGAAATGTGAAATGAACACAGATGTGAATTTTCACAAAGAGAAACACATAACAAGGAGATTCCACAACTACAAAGACCTTTAAGGTTACAACAAAACAGAATAACATGCAAAAAAGACTAAGTAAAAATAAAAAACTGACTTCAAAGAAATTTGACTTTTACAAATGGCACAGACATAACAAAAGGAAATACAATGATACAACTACAAAGAGATGAGAAGAAAAATAATAACTTTGGAGAGATCTGAAATCTACAAAGGAAACTGCAGAGGTAAAAATTAAAAAAGTAACAAATTTGAACAAACAGCAAAATAACCTACATGTGAAAATCTACAAATGCATATCCAACACCAACAAAAAACGTTCAAAACAATCAGAAAGAGGTGACGTTAAAGGTGTATTAGGAGAATTAAGACAACTGCAAAAGGATCAAGTAGGGAGAAAAAGAAGATGTAAAATAAGAAAAGGTGTGAGGCAGGCAGAACAAAATTAAACAAATTAACTTCTAAAGACAGCTGCAAGCTATGAAATTGGGAACCTCGAAGCATGCATTCCTCCAGCTTAGTCTGCTCATTACTTAAAACCTTAATGGCAAAACAAATTTTTGAACACATCTGTTATGTAGTTTCAAAGAAAACAGGAAACACTCCTTCTTACTCGTGCTCCAGCTTACCTCGGTCTTCTAGCAGTCCTGCCAAATACGGATTAATCTACAAGTCCTCTTTGTCAGCATGGCAAGAAGCCATCAGTTTTACAGCTTAATGAAGCAAATGTATTACAAGTCAGAAAGAGAAGAAAGAAAAAAAAACTTCTAAGTAGATTTTTTTAAGCCTACCTCAACAGAACAATGAAAAGCCAGCCTTGGAGGCCTGGAAACCTGTTCACGAAGCAGAGGGTTGGTATTAGGAAAAAACGTGTTCATAGTGCAAGGCACAAAAACTTTGTGGGATGCCTTCACTAGCTCTAAAAATTTTTCTCAAAATGCACAGTTTTTGGCAACCAATGTTTGGAAATCCTGTTGCAAAAACATGGCAAAGACACCGCTAACAGAAGGGCTGGGATGTAATTGCTGCTCCGCACTGGGAAGCAGTGCAGGCGCCGCTGGCCTTGTAGCATTCTCCCCCCTGATTGATACTGCTATTGGAGCAGCCTGGTTAGCCAGTGGAAACCACAATAAATTCCTCTCTGCTCTTTATCGTTAAGCTTAGTAGCCTGGGAAATAAAATGGGCTGAGTCCAATTTTGGGGGATGCATAACATAATCAATAACAATTTACAGTATGTGGTAAATGGACAGAAATGGAATTAGAAGAAAATTTATAGCTTAACTGATTTTATATGCATGAGTTTTTAGTGTATTATTGAGCATTTACTCTCTGTTTGTGATGTCATAATTAAATTCCCATTGACTGTGCTGTATTAAGGCAATTTGCTTTTTGTTGTCAACATATAAAGCTAGCGTGTAACTGATCCCTAAAGTCTGTTAGACATGCCAAAAGGCCCATCACAGGGAAGTGACTGATGACCCAGCCTTCTTGCTGTGTCTTACCAGGGATTATACAGTTGTTTACACACTCCAGTTAAAAAGCCAGGTATTTCTAATATAAACTTTATATTCATTATAAACCAGATAACTGGAACAAGAAATCAATAAATTGGTCCACTAATGAATGTTGCGATTATTAATCTGAGAATATTATTTAATATTTAATATTCATATTTTATCAAATAATATTTCGGTCTGTTAAGGGTTGTGAATACCAGCCCAGTAAAGCGATGGTATTAGGACAAAATAGAAAGGTGTGAGACGAGCTATGACATTATTGAACAGCATAAACTCTGCACACACATGGGATGAATTAACACAATATCTTAAAATACAAGAATTTATTAACAAAAATAAGTCAACTCAAAGTCAAACATATTTCAATCAACAAACTCTTTATTATGCTAAAACAATCCAACTAAACTACCAAGCAGAATTAAAGAATAGGGAAGACTCATGGACTATGTACAATATAAACAAGTTGATCAAAGATGGTTGAAACCATAACCAAAAGAGTGTTGCAACATTGCCGTGCAATATTTATGTTTGAGAACCAAGGATTATCTTGAAGAATCTGGAAATGACGTTAAATTAGTCTTGGAACCAACTTAGGAAATAATCAGCAAACGTTTAGACAACCATTCACAATGCAAGATCAGATAAAATATTATTTTAATAAAATAATGTTTTAAATAAAAATCTGCTGAATAAAACCAACCTTCTGGATGACCATTTCTCAACGGTGTCTAATTAGCTGCCTTTATTTATTGAAATAATATTTGAAGAAATATTATTAAGGGAGTATTTTGGAAACGACCCAAATCTTTCTGGAGAAATGGGGCTTATTGGTGTTTACTTAGTTATCAAATCTAGTAAATGATGTTTATGGACTATTATTCACTAGATTGAAAACTAACAGCCTTTCTGTTAAATACTCTTTAATAGCAAGCACGTGTTCTTACCGGTTAGCGTTGAGCTAACAAAAGAAGCTGATAGCTTAGCACCAGAAACAAACACATACCTTTAAAATACCTCAGTTAATATAAGGGTTAAAATGCATAAGCGCGGACGGTGCGTTATGAGCAATCTTCTGTGTTTAAAATCACCCTTGAAGTAAAGTTTGACTTAACTTTAAAAACACAAGCACAGAACACAAACAGGGCACGTGTGCTGCAGATAGCCTGCTAGCACTAAGATAGCCAAGTTTCACACAAACAAAACCAAACTTCAAAAGATAAAAAACGTTTAGATCATTTCAATCTAAATCTTTCTATTATTTTTCTGCCCAAACCTAACCTCTGACCATGCTGAGGGAATATTGTCCAAGGGGCGAAGTTTGAAGAGACGTCCACAGTCAACAAGCGGTTAGCTTTCAGCTAACCTGACCTCCGGAGCTGTGGCTTGAAAGACAGCTCGTTGTGTCCATCAACCAGCTGTTCATTACCGTAAGCACGGTGATGTGGGCCATTGTCCTTCCTTCAGACTCGGCTTGTAGAAACAGCTTCTCTACTGGGGATTCCTCTGCGACACAATTTTGGCAGGCCTCGGAGAAAAAGTAAGCAATGCTTATACCTTAATTTCCCCTCTTTATGAATGAAATCACCAGGTACACAAACAGTGCTTCACTCATACTTAACTTGTGCATATGATCGCTTGATCTTATAACACTCTTGGATCCAATTTGAAGAGTTTATGTCTTTTTGCCAGCAAAATACATTAGCACGCTGGGCCTCTCCTGACCGGTCCCACTAAAGGCCGTGTGGAAAGAGAGCGGATGTAGCAACAGCTGTGCTTTTATTTGGGTAGTGGCCTCACAGGAAGTCCGCAGTTATCCCGTTTCCTGGCTGTGCCGGAAGAAGGTTAATGCACTTTATTTTGAAAAGTACCAGAAGAGTTCGTACCGGAGTTTAATGTTGAAATCCATGGCTGTGTCCGAACATGAAGTTTTGAGTAAAAGATTGGAATAACTCAGACATTAAGTAAGGCATTATAGAAATGTATTGATTAGCATTTAGAAAAGCCAAACTAATTAATGAAAGTGTGAAGATATCTCTTGTGGGCAGAAACTACGGACATGCATTGCCTAGGTGTAATTTTGACCTATTATTCCACATAAACTGTCTCCTGTATTGTCCATATGTAAAAACTAGGAGATAGGATTAAAGAAAGAATTATTTTATTTCAAATAAAACTTCCAGGCCTGACTAAAATCTGACAAAAGCAACAAACAGGTAGATTTGGCAAAAAACTCCATATCTATAGTTATGGATGGAGAAGGCAGTTTCATGGTCTGGAGTTGTTTTGGTTTTTTTCAGATAGATACTCAATACTTTCAAATACTTGTCCGTTTTGAACCAAAATGCTGTCTGTCAGAAAGATGAAGGTGGAGGATTTTACTGTTTTTAGCATCACAGTGATTCCAGCAATACATACAGATCAACAAAACAATGACTTCACGAGGGGAAAACAAAAGCTTTGTCCATAGTCCAAAACTACATCCAACAGAAAACTACTGAGGTCACCTGAAGGACTGTGGTCAAGAAATGTCACAATCTGACAGATTCAGAGAAATTTTGGAAAGTAGAGTGGGCAAATGTTGAGACAGAATGTGGGATGCTGAATCCCTCCTACCAAAGACTCTGTGCTGAACTTCAAAGTATGAGTTTAACGGCGTGGGCACTTGTGCAGCCAGGTTACAACAGCTTTTTTATTTGTGTACTTTTTTTGATTGTCAGTTGAACTGTACATGACATTCGTCACATTATTTATGGACTGCAGATGACACTTTTAGATGATGGACTGAAATGATTGATTAATGTGCTATGGACATTTGCGCAGGCTTTTCAGAGCCACTGTATACAGCTGAGGCTTGCGGTCTGTTGAGGGCGAAAATGGCTGTAGCTGTGGTAAAGTAAGGAAGAAACAGCTACTATTATTAATGTCAAACAAACATGCAACCATACTTTATCATCTCTGACCGATCCCTATTACTAAATCTTGAGCTGGGAGTATTTGCTCCCTGATCTCCTTTTGGTTTGAACTAGAATCCTGCTGAGCCGGGAGTAGAGCCGAGACTAAAATGACATGCCTTATATCTCCCTGTTTAGGTATGTTTTCACAGAGCGTTTTCAGTATCCAAGACAGTTTGTGTCCAAGTGTTGAGCTATGTCTGTCTCTTGGTAACGTCCTTCCACTCTGCAACATATGTTTATGATTACAACCCTACATTCCTCCTACTCTTTCTCAGTCCATGTGGCTGCTGCAGCATCACAGCACATGTGCAGATCCCAGCCACAGGGCGGTACGCCGAAGAACCGCAACACATGAATGAATGATGGAGCTTTTCGTGTATGTCTATTTGTCTGTTGGAGGAAGCTCTATTGTTAATAGACGGTAATGTAATAACCTGACCTCCTGACCCCTGTGTATGCCATGCAACCTCTACTTAATGCCGCATGATATGTTAAGTGTGTACTAGACAGCTTGTCAACAAACACATAGGGGAAGGCGGTAAACGATGCATTGCGGTTGTTTTAACCCTGGCAGGGCAGAGCACATTAATCACAGCAGAGGCAGAGATGATGATGAGGTGTTTGGTGGTCGGCTGGAAATAGCTGGTAATCGAGCTGCAGCTCATCGAGGTGCTTAACTGTAGATTTCATTTAGAATCCCAGTACTGCTCCAAGAATGGGCTACTTGCTCACACTCTTTGACCTTTTCGACATTGTGTGTGTTAGGTAAACACAACTTGGTACATTCTTGTAAAGGAGAAAGAAAATGGTACGTGGTTCTTAATTTTTCCTTCAATCCACTGATTATGCTCACTTTGCCTCAGAGGGTCATGGGGCACTGGGCTGGTGCCTATCTCCAGCAGTCATTGGGAAAAGACGAGGTACATCCTGAACAAGTTGCCAATTCAACACAGGGCTACACAGAGACACCCAGGACAAGCAATCAAGCATTTTATTCAACATATTTTTACTAATGTAACTTAAATTCTTAGTTTTTTAGATAAGCATTAAAATTTAAAATCCCAGCATAAAAACAGGTGACAACACACACTCATGTCTAAGACCAATTTAGTGTAGCCAGTTAATGTTTTCGGACCGTGGGAGAAAGCCGAAGTACCTGGAGAGAACCGAAACATGCACCCCTAGAACGTTCAAACCTCACCTGAAAGTTCCTAGGCCAGGATTCAAACCCAGGACCTCTTTGCTGAAAGGCAACAGTACTAACATCTGTGCCATAGGATGACATTTTATGAGCATAATATCAGAGGTTTTGCTTGACTTTTTACCTTCAATCTGTCCTGTGAACTTCTGTTTGCAGCTGTGTTTGACATCTGAGAAATGAGCGCTGTGATTACATGAATATAATGATGTGACGCTGGGCTCCTATAGATGTCCCAAGGTAAACGTGATCATTCCAACTTCCACAGACAGATTGATCTCTGAGCAACCTGTAACCTATTAAGGGATAATAAAACACAAGAATAACTTTTCTATTGTTTCCTTTTTCACCGAATGGCTTTCCATTTTTGCCTCCATACTCTCTTTAATTATACAAATAAAAATCTAAAATGTGTGACATGGGTTATAGTAGATAAGTCCTTAAAATATAATTTGAAGATAGGCTGGTTAGTATTTATTTATTTCTTTTTTGAGGCCTTTAATTTTCCATTTTTCTGACAATAAGCAGACAGGAAGTAGGGGCAGAGAGAGGGGGAAGACATTGGGTAAAGGTCTCCGGGTCCGGGGACTCGAACCCAGGACGGCTGCTTCGAGTACTGTAGCCTCTATATATGAGTCATGTGCTTAACCCCTACACCACCAGCGCCATGCTCATAGTATTTTATATGTTTAGGAAAAAGTAAAATAAAAACATGTATTTGTTTTTTTTTTCCATTTCTTCTCCTATTACATTGCTTCATTATTTTTTTAAGAGATGTCTGTCTCGTTTCCTATCAGAAACACACTTCTCGGTTGAATAAAAAAATAACTTTAAATCTAAATCTACTATTGTTATGAAGAATTCTAAGCTTACTTGTACCCAACCAAATGGTGGTTCAACAAACATTTACTTAGGAGAGGCCAAATGCAAATGCATGCCACACTTATGAGATTTTTATTTGTAAAAAAGTTAGAAACCCATGCATCACTTTCTTTTCACATCACACATATGCATTCGGGGTTGTGTGTCTATCATACAAGATCCAAATGAAGTAAATAGAAGTCTATGTAACGTGACAAAATTTGAAAAAGTTCAAGGGGTGGAACTTAGATTGTCCCAGCTCTATTTGGGCTGACTTTGTAACACCACTACTGTAACTTTTAGATCCCTGTAAGTTATAAAAGCTATGCCCATCCATCTTTTGTTTTTATACGCAGGAAAAATTTGTAGAATTCCCAGATATCAGTGCCTCACCGATGAAGAGATTCAATATTTTTTGCCAAATAAAAAGTTATTCTTTTGCAGTCTATAGTTGCCAAACCCAGTGATACACTAATTATATTGAAATCTTATAAATGTGTTGGATTTCTTTTTACAGATTCAACACTAAAAACAAAACAATGCATTTTATTTCACTACAATCCAGCCACAAGTTGTAAAGATATGGTAGCTTAGGTCAAAACTGCAAACAAGGAACTCTAGAGCTATACTATATTGCCAAAACCTTTTACTCAGCCATTCAGATAATTGAAATCAGGTGTTTCAATCACTTGCATGGGCACAGGTGTATAAAATCAAGTGCCAAGGCAAGCAGACAGTTTCTACAAACATTTGTGAGAGAATGGGTCGCTCTCTGGAGCTCAGTAAATTCCTGTGTAGTGCTGTGATAGGATGCCACCTTTAAAACAAGTCAAGTCGTGAAATTTCCTCACTCCTAAAAATTCCACCATCAAGTGTCAGAGTTATAATAAGAAAGTGGAATCAAATGGGAACAATGGCAACTCAGTCATGAAGTGGTAGTCCACATAAACTGACGGAGCGGGGGCAGCGGATGCTGACACAAATAGTGTGCATAGGTCGCCGACATTCTGAGAAGTCAATCGCTACAGACCTCCAAACTTCATGTTGCCTTCAGATTAGCTAAAGAACAGTGCGTGAAGAGCTTCATGGAAAGGGTGTCTATTGCCAAGCAGCTGCATCCCAGCCAGACATACCCAAGTGCAATGCAAAGTGTTGGATGCAGTGGTGTAAAGCACACCTCTACTGGACTCTAGAGTAGTGGAGGCACATTCTCTGGAGTGACAAATCGCGTTTCTCCATCTGGCAATCTGATTGACAAGTTTGTGCTTGGCCGTTGCCAAGAGATCGGTACTTGTCTGACTGTATTGTGCCAAGTGTAAAGTTTGGTTGAGGGGAAATTATGCTGTGGGGTTGTTTTTCAGTAGTTGGGCTTGGCCCTTTAGTTCAATGCTTCAACATACCAAAATATTTTAGACAGTTCCATGCTCACAATTTGTGGGAGCAGTTTGGAGATATCCCCTTTCTCTTCCAACACGACTCTGCACCAGTGCACAAAGCAAGGTCCATAAAGACATGGAAGAGAGAGTTTGGTGTGGATAAGCGTGACTGCCCTGTCTAGAAACCTGACCTCAATGCGATAGAACATCTTAGGGATGAATTAGATCAGAGACTGAAAGCCAGGCCTTCTTGTCCAACATCAGTCTATAACCTCACAAATGTGCTTCTGGAAAACTGGTTAAAAATTCCCATGAACACACTCCAAAACCTTGTGGACAGCATTCCCAGAAGAGTTGAAGCTGTTATGGCTGTAAAGGGTGGATCAATGTCATATTGAACCCTGTGGGTTAAGAATGGGATATCACTTAAGTCCATATGGGAGTCCAGGAAGGTGAATGAATACTTGTGGCTATATAATGTATGTAGGTTCTATGTGTGTATTTATTCCCATCTGAAATTCCTTAAAGTGTTCTGTTAAGCTGATTGAAATGTAAGCACCGTCCCATATTTACATGATACCAAATTGATGAATGATGGCACAGAGTTCAATGGTAGGGATGAAGGAAGGAGGGTGATTGGAGGATTCAAACACCAAAAACTTGACTGCAATATTTAGCTTTCCTCTACCCCCACACCGGCTGCTGCATTTGGCATTCCAGGCGTGGGTCAGAATGCCATACAGAGGCAGAGTGGGTCCGCTGCAAGGTCAGCAAACATGGATGATCAGTTTCATGGTGAATACCAAATGTAACAGCGTATCCAAACCCCGAGAGGCGAGACAAGACATTAAAGCTGGAGAACAGAGGAAGAGCGAGGACTGCAGGGAGGAAAGAAAACAGGTGGCAGGCCTTCAAAGAGGAATGCTTTATAAATTATGGGAGGCTGCTGACTTCTACAGGGGGTCCCTGCAGTGTTCTGTATCACTCTTTATGGACAGTATTACAGACCTTTGTTCCTTATTTTTTACACCGCAATAAATTACCTAGATTTCCAAGCTTTCTAAAGCATCACAGGCCTGTCTTCTTCTTGGTTTTTTTCCTGCAATGATCTCAGTCCATGTGCCATCATTTTTGAGATAATGAAATCATTTCCTCTTTCGGCAGACGGAATTAAGTGACCAGCAGCCAAAGCAAATTAAGCGACTCATCTCTCACAAAAGAAATATAATGCTGTCCTTGCCCACGTAATTCAATTGCAATATCTATCCATTAAAGCCACTCTGAGGCATAATCATTTTTCCCGGATAGTGTATTATTATCATTATTATCATTGTGGCCGTTTTTGGAGGACCTTATTCCAAGGTTTAAGGAAGACAAGGCTCAGAATGGCAGAAAAATGACAAAGGGTTAAACAGCATTACATGCAGCGAGGCTAATGCTTCAAAAAAAAAAAAAAAACACGTGGAAATCAGTAATCTGTCATGCATTACTGACATATGACACAGTCTGAGGGCAGGCTGTGATTGCTCACATCCAGCATCTCATTTGTCAGTGGAGCCTTCAATGGAGACTCTGGAGTAAAGGGAAAAATTATTTTGCCCACTGCAACAACTTGGGAAAACAAATCAAGACGAATGTTGGATTATTCATTTAGCCTGTAACATAATGAGGCAATTTATTGTTAATTTGTACCCTAATTGGTTTGAATGAATTTAGTTTAATTGAGTGTTATCACCTTTGACATTGTTCATTAAGGGCATACTGCTACATGAACACTTACTGAAACATTACTAAACAGGCATTACCCTTCATGATGCCAGTAAAGTTTTACTTTCTTCATGATGCCAGTAAAGTTTTACTTTTTTATTTTGCTAATTAAAAAAAAATGCTTTTAAGCTAACAGACTTGTCATGCATGTCAATGAATGGAAAATAGTCCCATTGTTTTAATATAAATAACAGTAAACCTCGTACTCGTACTCGTCGTCTTCCGCTTTATCCGGGACCGGGTCGCGGGGGCAGCAGACTCAACAGAGACGCCCAGACGTCCCTCTCTCCAGACACCTCCTCCAGCTCCTCCAGGGGGAGCCCAAGGCATTCCCAGGCCAGCCGAGAGACATAGTCCCTCCAGCGTGTCCTGGGCCGTCCCCTGGGCCTCCTCCCGGTGGGACGTGCCTGGAACACCTCCCAAGGAAGGCGTCCAGGAGGCATCCGGTATAGATGCCCGAGCCACCTCAACTGGCTCCTCTTGATGTGGAGGAGCAGCGGCTCTACTCCGAGCCCCTCCCGGATGGCTGAGCTCCTCACCCTATCTCTAAGGGAGTGCCCAGCCACCCTACGGAGGAAGCTCATTTCAGCCGCTTGTATCCGGGATCTCGTTCTTTCGGTCATGACCTAAAGTTCATGGCCATAAATGAGGGTAGGAACGTAGACCGACCAGTAAATTGAGAGCTTTGCTTTTCGGCTCAGCTCTCTCTTCACCACAACGGACCGGCACAGCGCCCCCATTACTGTGGCAGCCGCACCGATCCGTCTGTCGATCTCCCGCTCCATTCTTCCCTCACTCGTGAACAAGACCCCGAGATACTTAAACTCCTCCACTTGAGGCAGGAACTCCCCTCCAACCTGAAGAGGACAAGCCACCCTTTTCCGGTCGAATACCATGGCCTCGGACTTGGAGGAGCTGATCCTCATCCCAGCCGCTTCACACTCGGCTGCAAACCGCCCCAGCGCATGCTGTAGGTCTTGGCTAGAGGGGGGCCAGCAGGACCACGTCATCTGCAAAAAGAAGAGACGAAATCCACTGGTCCCCAAACCCGACCCCCTCCGGCCCTTGGCTGCGTCTAGAAATCCTGTCCATAAAAGTTATGAGCAGGACCGGTGACAAAGGGCAGCCCTGCCGGAGTCCAACATGCACCGGGAACAGTTCCGACTTAATGCCGGCAATGCGGACCAAACTCTTGCTCCGCTTGTACAGGGAGCGGATGGCCCCTAGTAAAGGGCCCCCGATTCCATACTCCTGGAGCACCCCCCACAGGGCATCACGAGGGACACAGTCGAATGCCTTCTCCAGGTCCACAAAACACATGTGAACCGGTTGGGCAAACTCCCATGAACCCTCGAGCACCCTGTAGAGGGTGTAGAGCTGGTCCAGTGTTCCACGGTCGGGACGAAAACCACACTGCTCCTCCTGAAGCCGAGGTTCGACTATCGGTCAGACTCTCCTCTCCAATACCCTGGCGTAGGCCTTACCAGGGAGGCTGAGGAGTGTGATCCCCCTGTAGTTGGAACACACCCTCCAGTCACCCTTCTTATGTACGGGGACCACCACCTCAGTCTGCCAATCCAGAGGCACTGTCCCCGTCGGCCACGCAATGTTGAAGAGGAATGTCAACCATGACAGCCCTACAACATCCAGAGACTTGAGATACTCAGGGCGGATCTCATCCACCCCTGAAGCCTTGCCACCGCGGAGCTTTTTAACCACCTCGGTGACTTCAGCCCGGGTGATGAAAGAGTCCGACCCCGAGTCCCCAGCCTCTGTTTCCACCACGGAATGCGTGATGGCAGGATTGAGGAGATCCTCAAAGTACTCCTTCCACCGCCCGATAATGTCCTCAGTCGAGGTCAGCAGTCTCCCGCCCCCACTATAAACAGTGTTGTCGAAGCACTGCTTCCCCCTCCTGAGGTGACGGACGGTTTGCCAGAATCGCTTCGAGGCCAACCGGTAGTCCTTCTCCATGGCCTCACCGAACTCCTCCCAGGCCCGTGTTTTTGCCTCTACCACAGCCCGGGCCGCAGCACGCTTGGCCTCACGGTACGCGTCAGACGCCTCAGAAGTCCCACAAGCCAACCACAGCCGATAGGACTCCTTCTTCAGCTTAACAGCATCCCTTACTGCCGGTGTCCACCACCGGGTTCTGGCAGACCTCACGGCCACAGCTACGGGCAGCAGCATCGACAATAGATGCGGAGAACATGGTCCACTCGGACTCTATGTCTCCAACATCCCCCGGGATCTGGTCGAAGCTCTCCCGGAGGTGGGAGTTGAATACATCCCTGGCCGAGGGCTCCGCCAGACGTTCCCAGCAGACCCTCACTATGCGCTTGGGCCTGCCAAGTCTGACTGGCTTTCTCCTCCTCCAGCGGATCCAACTCACCACCAGGTGATGATCAGTGGACAGCTCAGCCCCTCTCTTCACCCGAGTGTCCAAAACATGCGGCCGAAGATCTGATGATACGACAACAAAGTCAATCATCGACCTCCTGCCTAGGGTGTCCTGGTGCCAAGTCCACTGATGGACACCGTTATGTTTGAACATGGTGTTCGTTATGGAAAATCCGTGACTAGCACAGAAGTCCAATAACAAAACACCACTCGGATTCAGATCGGGGAGGCCATTCCTCCCGATCACGCCTCTCCAGGTGTCACTGTCATTTCCCACGTGGGCGTTGAAGTTCCCCAGCAGAATAATGGAGTCCCCGGGAGGGGCACTATCCAGCACCCCCGACAGGGACGCCAAGAAGGCCGGGTACTCTGCACTGCCACTCGGCCCGTAGGCTGAAATGATAGTCAGAGACCTCTCCCCGACCCGAAGGCGCAGGGATACGACCCTCTCATCCACTGGGGTAAACCCCAACATGAGACGGCTGAGCTGGGGGGCAACAAGCAAACCCACACCAGCCCGCCGCCTCTCCCCGTGGGCCACTCCAGAGTAGAACAGAGTCCAACCCCTCTCAAGGAGATGGGTTCCAGAGCCCACGCTGTGCGTGGAGGCAAGCCCGACTATTTCTAGTCGATATATCTCGACCTCCCGCACAAGCTCACAAAAAAAAGTGCAGTTTGCATAAAATGCATTCTAAAGTGGCTCTATCTGTCATGATATGTTCCTGGCTTCTCATTGCCTTTGCCACACCCATCTGCTCTGTTTTGCTGCAATTAGCCTTATGCCTCGCAACTGCTCACAGCTCTATTTTATGTCCTCCTGCCCACAGCTCTCTGACAGATTTTCTCTTCAGTCAGTATCTAAAAATTGTTTCCTGTTCACTCCTGCAGAGGTCTCCGGACTCCCACCAGCTTAATTAACAGAATAAATATTTTAAATGGTTTCAGTGTTTGGTTGAAATTTCGGATCCACCTTCTGGTGCATTACACCTGAATATGCCTGAATTAACAGAACTGAATATTGTGAACAACTTTAGCACAATAAGCATGGTCTGATAATTAACGTTTTGGTTCCCTAAATTGTGGTCATCTCTGTACTAGAGCTTGTTTATAAAGTTATCAAATAGGTTTTAAAGATGACTTGGTTGAGACCCGCAGCACATGCAGTAATAGATTGTATCATTCATGTCATGACTGATGCTACCTCAGTAAGTGAATTTTTATTGCATCTATGGTTTTATGTAGGTCTAGTAATCAACATCTTGTTGTGATGGATCCAAGAGATTCAAATTTAGCTTTTACATTGGTGGATTAAATCATTTTATTATACTGTACTTTCTTGTAAAAACATTGTGTCTTATTAGAACATCAGCATACAGTGCAATTTCAAAATCATCCTACACCGCAGAAGGTCAGTCTCATGCATCCTGAAAAACAGTAGTCCCAAAAATTATTCCTGAGACTCAACACTAATACATGCACCATTTGAAGAGATCACACTATTGATTTAAAGACCCTGAGTGTAATTTCACAGATATATTTTTAGCCATTGTAATACCCAGTGTGATAGATAACAGTTTAAAAGCTTCATAAAGGCGACTGACAGTATCAAATGTATCTGAACAAATGTAACTGTCTCTACAAGACAGCACCTGGTCATTTAGAATAAGTTGTTCAAAATCCAAGCTGGATACAGTGCAATAATGTTTAATTCATCCAGATGCTCCATCAACTGCTTATTCATCACTTTTTGTGTAACTTTTATACAACAGGAAGAATACTTGCAGGCGTATAGTTGTGTCCTTCCTTTGTGTACTGAAAAACAGCTGTTTTTAGGACAAAGGGAAGTGCGCTCTTCATCTTGATTTATTTACACAGTTAGTAGCATAAGTCAATGGGGATTTTAATTATAAGAGTTAGCCACAATGCTAACAGCTGTCCCACAATCTGTTTCTGATCAATGTCAAAGTTTGGCAAAAGGTAGCTCTCATTAACTTACTCACTGATAAGGAAGACCAACTCTTGGCCGTTCTGACAAGGCAAATAATTGAATAATCACCAGTTCATCAGTGAAAATAAAGATAGAGCATAGTTATTAGGTGCGGCCTGTTTTTTACCAACCCTTTAATCAGACATATTGAGACAGGAAGTTTAAATCTGTGAACACATGTTCAACTTTGCCGAACTGAATCCCACTTTCTCCATAAATGAACAGAGAATGCAGGCGTATAGTTGTGTGCTTCCTTTGTGTACTGAAACACATCTGTTTCTAGGACAAAGGGAAGTTCACTCTTCATAGTGATTTATTTAGATGCAACAGAAGGAACTAAGTTGTGCAGATATATGTTGTTGAAATGATTTTATTTATTTCAATTTATTGATTTGTTTTAAACAAATTGATAGGTTATGCTTTAAAAATTACCACTATATAATTGTGCACTTATTAGATACTTTGCCTATGTTCACGGAGTTATGCTCATATCATGCTCATTCTGTAATATATTAAAGAACCCGTCCGGAGCTTTACATTTGCAGTCTATCTCAGCTTTAACGAAAGCCCCCTGACCTACATGTACGGTTTTCTACTCATTTCTTATTCCCTACTATGAAGTTACAACAAATAACAGTCTTTAAATATTTATAGAGGTTAGTGAGCTATCAGTCCCAATTAGGTTGAAGACAGAATTGATGATGCACTGAGGGCGTCTGCTTTTATTTCTTGCAGGGTTGTAAAATTTGTTTCCACCCCTGCTCATAGCCTGATGATACATAATGATAATAAGAATCAATGATGATTAATGATAATAAGGAATAATAGGACATATTTTGTGCTTGATATTTTTCCTCCTTTTTCTTACTTTTACAAGGCAATGATCTATTTTCTGAACCAGACTCTATTTGTAACATAAAAAGAAACGTTATTGTGAACAGTTTCTGAGGATTCTAATGAAGGCCTTGATTGGTTGCATCAAGTATTCCGGAGTCCACAATTAATTTTCAAATGTATGGCCTTAAAAAGAATTCTGTTGAGGGGGTTGAATAATAGGACTGTAGTTGTCATTGAAAGCAGATTTGGAGTTTAATGTCCTTGTAATATTAGAGTGATTTAACTATTTAAAGTGTTCTTGTGTCATTTGTTTATGGCAAACTGTTGAAATTTTGTCAATGTACCGAATTTGCAGTGGTGGGTGAATGATTTTAGGTGCAAATGTACATATCCATTCAACAGATGTCAGAACAAATCACTATAAAGATCAAATGTTGGTCCACTGGTGGTCAGAGGGGAAGAGTCATGAGGTCAACCAAGTCATTGGGCTACATCCACCTGGAACCAGGAGCTCAATTCATCAAACCTTTGTGTAGACATGCCACAGAGAACAAAAAAAGTCTAGGAGAGCTTAAACGTCACGCTAAATTTCCTATCAGTCAATTCAGCAAGTTGTTGGTCAGATGGCTGGTGCCAAAAAAAGTGTCACAAAGTTTCATTTTCCAAGCGTCATGGATGTCAAAGTCAAATTTAATGGATGTATCAAATTGCTGCCAAGACATTTCACTTGAATACTGGAATAGAGTCAACATCTTGATGGCTCTACAAGAAAAAGTAAACTGGGCTCAGCAGGGAAACGTGGATTCAATCTGGAGCGTACTTGAACATTCACATTACATTTCAAACCAGTGTGTCCTACATGCCGACAGCCGAGCAGCCCAATAAAATGCCAAATATAGTACAACGTTTTCAGTTTAAACTTGACACGGTAAAAGAATAATCAAGATTTTCAATTTTATTTCATTTTTTTGTTGGAAGAAAGTACAAAATTTTGTCACATTCTAAAGTTTGTTTTAAGCCAAATACTATATTTAAATGGTGACCTGTTCTGAGCTTTGACAATCTTTTGGCTGTCTTTCTCTAAAACCCTTCCAGTGCTCATTTGGCAATTTGAAAATGTGTGGCTGCCTGTGATATTTGCAATTTTGCTGAAAGGAAAAAAACTGTTCATTTCCTTCCAATTATCATTCCCCCATTTACATATCTTCTGGTCTCTTTTGCAGAAAAAGCCTTCTCGCAGCATGACAGTGCCACCTCTATGCTTCTCTGCAGGGGGTGCAATTAGTGGAAAAATGAGCTGTGCTTATTTTCCACGTGACACAGAGAATTGTTTTATGGCTTGGAGTTTAGATTTTCATATCAGTCTAATAGCCTCTGCTGCTTAGCTGATGCTTTGCTTCTGAATCGGGCGGAGGCTTCACTAAAGTGATTTTGACAATTTTTTGGTTTTTCTAACAATGTCTTCACTTGCAGCCTTTGCAGACAGTTTTAGGACTATTTAGGCATTTTAAGCCTTGAGTGAAATGTTTTTCACCAGTTGCTTTAACAGTTTAGGAGGCTATATAGCTTTGTTATTTTTGTTTTTCACATTGTTGTTTTTATTTAAATATTGACAGGTTATTAGTGTCAACATGACAGGACATGCTAACTCATCAGTGCATTTTGTTTTTATTTTATGTGACAGGCCAACACAAAGTTGTTTGTAATTGTGAAATCGAAGGGAAATGATACATGGGAGCTTTTGCTTATTCCTCTTTACAAAATAGCTCAAGCTTTGTCAAATTAGATGTAGGAATGGAGAGTGTGGACATCAGTTTTCAAGTCTAGTCACAAATTCTTTAGGTCTCAACTTTGACTGGCCATTCTAACACATACATGCTTTGATCTATACCATTGCATTGTAGCACTGGCTGTATGCTGGAAGGTGAACCTCTGTCCCACTCAAGTCTTTTTTTAGCCTCTAACAGGTTTACTTCTACGATCAGCCTGTATTTAGCTTCATCCATCTTCCCATGAAGTCTGAGTATATTCCCTGTCCCTGCAAGCCCACAGCATGAGGCTGCCACAACCATGTTTCCCAGTGGTGGATGGTGCTCAGGTATATGTTCAGTGTTAGTGTTCTGCTACACACAGTGTTTTGAATGTAGGCAAAACTTCCAGAGTTGTAGAGGACACTACTAATACTTGTCTTGTCCACAGTCTCTTTCAACTACGCTCCATGTACAGTGACTACAGTCCTCAATGCAGCCATTACGGCATTGAGACCCGGCCTGTTGACCTTTGCTGCATGTCTTCCCCTCTCTTTACCCCATTTCCTGTCAGCCAACGTACACCATAAAGGCCAGCAGTTCCACAAAATAAACACATACATTATAAAAAACAAATAAATCTCAATAAAAGGAAAAGGATTAATAAGGGAAAATACTCTGCATATGTTAAGTTTAGTCACTTCTGTCATTTACTGGTCTTATGATTTCTTAGGGTTTCTACATTAAATTATATAACTAATTTAGTTTTTTTGGTCAAGTTGGAAGAAGTGTGTCACACAGCTTTGGCATACAGCTGCTTTAATTTCCAGTCCTAAGCCACAAACTGTTTTTAAAAGAGGATGTATTTTTCTTGGCAAGCACTAGATCACCATACCTCTAAGTAAGAAGTCAGGACCAGCTCAATTCTGGCTATTCTGGACCATCAGTTAAATCCGCCACTCTAATTTTAAATGCAAGAGTCGTAACTGAAGGATTTATTTTGCACAAATTGTAGTGAGGACTGTATTTCCACTAAAGAAATTGCACTGAAGTCTTCATAGAGTTAATACCTACTCAGGACTCAGTTAACCTGTTAAACCCGAGCATTCCGGGGCCGTTTCGCGTAAGCCCCGCCCACTTTTCCTACGACCGTAAAAGTGGTTAAAACACGGTTAAGTTTTTATGTTTTCTAAATATTTCGGAAGATAAGGCTTTAATGTTGATAAATCAAGTCGTCAAATTTGTTTTTCACAAATTCCTTCGGTTTTACAGCACTTTAAAAACGCAGGAAGTTGTTTTAAGGTCTTACCGGAAGTGGTGTTTCTTTTGGGAAAATGCATCCGTACACAGACAGTTTTTTTTTTTATCTTTTTTTTTTTAACTTTATTTAAACAAAGTAGCACAAACAAGTAAGGCAATTACAACAACAACAGTGCAATTCTGTATAGGGCATAGTACAGGCAGATTTCGAAATGGAAAAACAAGGTGTTATTGATAAGAGAGAGAAAAAATAAATAAATAAATAAAAATTATATATATATATATATATATAATAATAATGAAACAATAACTAAAATAGCATCAAGGGGATTGATATCTGAGGTGTACAGAGTGAAAAGGAATGGTGAGAGTACAGTCCCCTGTGGTGCTCCTGTGCTGCTGACTACCTGGTTAGACTCACAACCCTTCAGTGAGTCTAACCAGGTAGTCAGCAGCACAGGAGCACCACAGGGGACTGTACTCTCACCATTCCTTTTCACTCTGTACACCTCAGATTTCCAGTACAAGACAGACTCCTGTCATCTGCAGAAATACTCGGATGATTCTGCAGTCGTGGGGTGGATCAGAGATGGACAAGAAGCTGAGTACAGGAAGGTGGTGGACCGCTTTGTGGCATGGTGTGGAAACAATCATCTCATTTTGAACATGACTAAAACAAAGGAGATGATTGTAGATTTTAAGAGAAACAGGAATAAGTCAAAAACTATTTCTATCATGGGAGAAGAAGTGGAGGTGGTGGAGGAGTATAAATACCTCGGTGTTCACCTGGACAACAGACTAGAGTGGAGATGCAACTGTGAAGCCATCTACAAGAAGGGACAGAGCAGACCGTACTTCTTGAGGAAGCTTAGGTCCTTTGGTGTTTGCAGCAAGATGCTGCATATCTTCTATAAGTCTGTTGTGGAGAGTGTGATCTCTTCTACCATCATCTGCTGGGGTAGCAGCATCAGAGCCAGGGACTTAAAAAAGCTCAACAAGCTGATAAAAAAGGCTGGTTCTGTTCTGGGGACTCCTCTGTACGGTGGCCGGGGGGTGCAAAACACTTTTACAAGTACCGAAACAAATTTACATTTCAGAAAACAAATTTACATTTCAGAAAATCAACCGGAAAGGGAATGTACCAATGCCGAGGCTGACCCAGAAGTCAGCCTCAGGGGCTGCATCCTTCGAAGGCCGTATTTGTAGACCGATTACGTTACAGCGCGGCGACGAAGACTGTCCCAATTCATGAATCATTCCGAGACTCCCTCAAATGCGGCCGACAAATGTGTCCTTATTTTGCCCAATTTGAAGGATGGGTCGTGAGTATCCTTCGCGGCCCATCATTTCCCATCATTCATCACGGGTCAAAGCGGATTGGTCAAGCAGGGGAAGCCATGGCGGACCATAGCAACAAAAGCTGTGAGTAAATTGTGGAAAATTACACTTTCTGTGACACAAATTAACTTCTACAATGTTTTTAGTGCGGGAATATAACTATGTAGACGTGAAATATCTGCTTGATTTATCTAGACATCGCTTAATTTCAAACGTGCTCCGACGTGTTCGGAGTTTTCCGTTCCCGGTGTTACGTCGATTCGCGTTTCACCATCAGATACGGTTTCCACAGCGTCTCCTTGCCGCTCACGCAGCAAAAAAGGCGCGTGCTTGTTGCAGGCTCGGAACCGTCGCGCTGTGCTCGCACCACAGGGGAACTACGGTAACCCTGAAAGCTCAAATGTCGTGTTTCGGAGAAGTCGATCTACATTTGTTTAGCTAGTGTGTTGTTATTAGATAACTAATATATCATCATTTTATAGATAGATAGATAGATAGATAGATAGATAGATAGATAGATAGATAGATAGATAGATAGATAGATAGATAGATAGATAGATAGATAGATAGATAGATAGATAGATAGATAGATAGATAGATGTAAATATAACGACACATATTTATATATACACACACAGACGTGTATATATAGATATATATATATAGATATAGATATATATATATAGATATATATATATAGATCTATCTATCTATCTATCTATCTATCTATCTATCTATCTATCTAAAGCCTTTAAAAGTTTATTTATAATTCAGTTAGCAATATAATTTCTGATTCCAGGTAAACCTAATGAGGAATACACCTCCAAATGTAAGTGAATCTCAGTAAAGAAGTTAAAAGTTTGAAAGAGCTTATTTTAGACATTTGCATAGAAATATTTTAATATTTAAGACAAATGTCAAATTAAAAAAGGCTTTGTTTTTGCTCTGATATTAAGCAAGATTTTTTTTTTGTTGGTATTTTCATATTTTGTTAGGTACAAAGGAGCAGACGGGCCAATTTATTAAGCTCAGGGGTGAGAATCACCACCTTTTTACTGGAGCTAAAAACTGGAGGTACAATAACAACATTCTTTGCAGTCAGTTTCTGTCCAGTTTCAATAACTCCTATCTTTCTAACTTTCATAAATATCCATCCAGTGATTAACATACTTATTTTGGTTTAGGACAATTCTGGACAAGATGGGCCAACAGGGGAAGGTCACCCCCTTTGCAGGCCAACACAATGTGGGACAATTTGAAAAAAAAAAAATAATAATTTAGAGTATTTTCAGAAGTTCTCATGTCACACACAAATAAAAAAATATTTCTAAAAGTCTTGTTGGTTTGTTTAGTCAATTTATTTTTTTATTCCCTCTAACTTTAGGATTGTAAGTATCCAGGGTAAGGAGAGGGAGTCAATGAAAAGCCCACTGCTGCTACTTGGCCCTGGTTTGTCCTTATGGATGAGGTGTTGGGACAGAGGTCTTCCACAAACCTCCTGTCCTGATTGCCTCCATCCCTGAGGACTCTCCAGGGCCAAGCGGAGCGGTGGGCAACCAGACGGAGAAGGAAGACAGTGAGCCAGCAGGAAGGGGTCAGAAAGGAAAGAGGGACAGAGATGATGGAGTTGATCAGGGAGGACATGAGAGTACAGAGAAAAGCAGAGGAGAAGAGGGCACAGAGAATGGACAGACTGTTTTCCATCTTAGAAAGAATGGTACTGAAATAAGGTGCTATATAAGAAATAATATTAAGTTTTGTTCAGATTGTTTCTTAAAGTTTTAAGGTGTTCTAATAAATTTCAAAATTGTTTTTGTCACTAATGTTATTTACATTTGATCTAACAATACATCAACTTCATTTAAAGTTATAAACAGAATTTATTATGAAAAATACAAACAGCGCTTTAAACAGAATGGGGGAAGAAAACATTCAAACAGATCAAGATTACAAGACAAAAGGCATAAAATAAAACTATGTACAAGTATTTACAATGGCGACAGCAGGATCAACCTGAGTGACCGGTTCCTGGAAAAACCTCTTCAACAGAACAAAGAGGCAGATGTCTTTCTGAACAGAAAGTCTCTGGCGGTGTGGCTAAATCTTTCACAAGGTCAGAGACTTGGATGGACGCTGCAACTGAGACCTTTGGTTAGTCTTTCTGGATGGTAAGCGAAGCATCACACAGGTGGTCTGCAGATGTTTGTGATGCCTCTCTCCGCTGTCCACGGTATCGTCCATCAAGTGGGTTTAAAGGGCTGGCTGAATTGACGGCTGCCACATCACTAAGAGGTAATCGGAAAAATGCAGAATTAGAAGATGGTGCTCACAAAATATTACAATTAGTTATACCCCTCAAACATTAATCACATCTATAATATTATACTTGGCTGACACAGTAGTCATGTTCTGGTGGTACCTCCTCCAGGGCAGACACCTCAGCTGAAAGCTGGTCCTGCCAGAGAGCAACGCTGACTGCCTCAGTCCAAACCTCACCCTCATCCTCTTCTACAGCTTCCTCTGGGTCATCCTCTGGGGCCATGACACCCCCAGCACCAAGGCAGATGTTGTGGAGGATGGCGCGTGCTGTTATGACCTGAAAACAATTTAAAAGAGGGTGCATATGTGTGTATATTATGTATAATGTATATATAAAATGGATCTAGGTCAAAACCTACGTGAGGTACAAAGGTGTCGTGCGCCTCCAGCGCTTGCAGGAAGATGGCCCTGAATCTGGTTTTCATCATTCAAAAAACACGCTCTATTATAGAACGTGTTTTTGGAATGATGGCTGTTAAAGCGCTGGGCTCCCACACCTTGTCTTGCCCTCTTGTAGGGAGTGATGAGGGGGAGTGGATATTGGAGGCGTGGGTACCCTCCATCAGCAAGGATAAAATGCCCTGGAGGAGGATAAACTGTACAGTGGGCTGTGGCGGAGCACCCTAGAGTCATGCACTGACCCAGGCCAGCCCACATACCTGTCAATAAAATGGCTCTCAGAATCTGCTTGCAGGATTATGGAAGGGAAGAGTTTCCTGTTCCTGTAGCACTGACCATCAGGGCTGCTTGGACACCTGAAGCGGATGTGGCAGCCGTCAATTGCACCCACAGCTTTAAGAAAAACTCTGTGGCGTGCTAGCCCTGCACACTCACGGGACACTGCCTTAAGTCCTCAGGGGTCTTTAGAAGGTAGATGACCTGGTGACGAATAGCCACGATCTCCTCTGTAACTCTGTGGACGATGCGATGGACAGTAGAGCGAGGCATCCCAAACACTCTGCAGACCACTCTGTAGGATGTGCCACTTGCCAGCCAGAAAAGAAAAACCAAGGTCTCAATAGTAGCACCCCATCCATGTTGCCTATCCTGGTGCAAAAGATTAAGCCAGAGACTCCCTGCTCAGCCGAAAATCAGGCCTGGTGTCCTCCTGGTTGAAGAAGCGTTTCAGGACTGGGACACTCAGGTTGATCCTGCAGTAAAGGGGTCTGGTCTAGAAAAGGGAAGAATGGAGATGGAAAAACACATTATTTTTAAGGCATGCTTCTGGATATTTTAAGTGATCAAAGCAAGAAGATACCAATACACCAAAAACACTGCATTATTAAATAATTATCTAAGAACAGCCAGAGGAGATCAAATACTTTATAATTCCCATCTATCTTAAAATTTAAAGTTGTTGTTTATATATATATATATATATATATATATATATATATATATATATGATATGTTGACATACATTAGCCATAAAGTTGCTATCTCTTTGTTTATTGGCTAGTTAAATCAAACATCTTTTTTACCTGAAAATGATTGTCTCTGGATTGTACCTGGAATCAGAAATTATAATGCTAACTGAATTATAAATAAACATTTAAAACATATAGCACATTTCTTTATTAAAAATGAATATTGAAAAGCTTATTTATTCTCAATCACACTCTCCAGCGATACAGTTGGATTACATAAAACTGTCCATTTATTCAGGTTAACCTTAATATCACCTGAAATGTTAAATCGATTTTCAGTAACAATTAAAATAATAACATAAACTGTTAGAAATCACTTGTGTTAAACGTTCACTGTGATGACTGCCAGCGGGAGCTTAGTGCCGATAGTCCGGTCAGATCTCTACCGGGCTAGCTCGCCTCACCACCGGTAGGGCTCGCGAGGTGAGCCGGTTACTACACCGGGAGCGGAAAACTCTGAACACGTCGGAGCACGTTTGAAATTAAGCGATGTCTAGATAAATCAAGCAGATATTTCACGTCTACATAGTTATATTCCCGCACTAATAACATTGTAGAAGTTAATTTGTGTCACAGAAAGTGTAATTTTCCACAATTTACTCACAGCTTTTGTTACTATGGTCCGCCATGGCTTCCCCTGCTTGACCAATCCGCTTTGACCCACAATGAATGATGGGAAATGATGGGCCGCGAAGGATACTGACGACCCATCCTTCAAATCGGGCAAAATAAGGACACATTTGTCGGCCGCATTTGAGGGAGTCTCGGAATGATTCATGAATTGGGAAAGCCTTCCTCGCCGCGCTGTAACGTAATCGGTCTACAAATACGGCCTTCGAAGGATGCAGCCCTGAGGCTGACGTCCGGGCCTCAAATGTAAAAGTGTTTTCTGAAATGTAAAAGTGTTTTCTGAATGTAAATTTGTTTTCTGAAATGTAAAAGTGTTTTCTGAAATGTAAATTTGTTTTCTGAAATGTAAATTAGTTTTCTGAAATGTAAATTAGTTTTCTGAAATGTAAATTTGTTTTCTGAAATGTAAAAGTGTTTTCTGAAATGTAAATTTGTTTTCTGAAATGTAAAAGTGTTTTCTGAAATGTAAATTTGTTTTCTGAAATGTAAATTTGTTTTCTGAAATGTAAAAGTGTTTTCTGAAATGTAAAAGTGTTTTCTGAAATGTATATTTGTTTTCTGAAATGTATATTTGTTTTCTGAAATGTAAATTTGTTTTCTGAAATGTAAATTTGTTTTCTGAAATGTAAAAGTGTTTTCTGAAATGTAAAAGTGTTTTCTGAAATGTAAAAGTGTTTTCTGAAATGTAAATTTGTTTTCTGAAATGTAAAAGTGTTTTCTGAAATGTATATTTGTTTTCTGAAATGTAAATTTGTTTTCTGAAATGTAAAATGTTTTCTGAAATGTAAAAGTGTTTTCTGAAATCTAAATTTGTTTCGGTACTTGTAAAAGTGTTTTGCACCCCCCGGCCACCGTACCTCTGGAACCTCTGGAGATCATTGTGGAAAGACGGATTCTTCATAAAATGAAGAACATTATGGAGAACCCTGAGCATCCTCTTCATGAGACTGTCCTACAACAACAGAGTGTCTTCAGTCAGAGGCTTCTTCAGATCTGCTGTAAGACGGAGCGCTACAGGAGATCCTTCCTGCTCACAGCCATCAGCATCTACAACGGCTCTTTGAGGAAACCTTCATAATATGAGCTACAACAACATTTAATTTCCCTTTGGGATTAATAAAGTATTTTTGAATTGAATTTGAATTGATATGTTAGGATTGATATACATCGGTGGGCAGTTCAATTAATATTTCAGTCAGGTATTCATATGATTCAAAATATTTTAGAGATTTCAAATACAACTGGAATTCAGATAAAAAGATGTTAAAAACTGGGGATGATCTCAGCACTCTTTGTTTATGAATAAAGAATTTTGCCAAGCAAAATATTAGGTTACAACAGAGTTCTATTGTTTTGTTTTTTGATAACATTCCAAAAGTTACCATATCTCTAGAAATAGATTCAGGAAGTGTAATTTTTGATTTGATCCATCTTTCTAAGCATTTCCAACATATTTTGGTTTGATTGCATTCATACTTGCAAAGAATGTTATTTTTATTTATTTTCCCTGGGAATAAAGTTTCGTTTAGACAGTTTCTAATTGTGTGGTTATTCAATTTTGGGTCAGTGAACGATATTCCATTAATAGATAATTTGGGTAATTGTGGATTCATCAGACTATATGTTGTTAATTTTTTTATTTGATTAATAAATTGTTTAAGTGTATAATAGACCAAATATTCTTCTCCATCCAATCTTTATAAAATAAGGATTTATTGCGATGTAGTATGAATTTGTTATTCCATATGATAAAGAAGTGTGGTGAGTAGTTATGTACATAGAGCATTTTCTAGTAAAGTAACACTTGTTTATGGAACTCTGATAGTTTAATTGGCAATTTATGAATATTGAAATCAGCTAGAAGTACAAGTTTTAGACCACCTATTTTGTTAAATACATAATTAGGAACACAATACCAGAATAACAGATTTTTTTATCCAGGAATTCAGCCAATTAATTTTAAGGGTTCCGTTAAGACAATCAAAGTCAATTACCTTCAGACCGCCATCTTTGATTTCTTTTCCGTTTCTTTTTCTATGGGTAGGTAGTGGGTAGGTTAATGGTCTTCTTTAAGCTATTTGGGACAGCAGTGCTATAAGTTGAATAAATTAATCTTGACAAACTTTCCATTTTGGATAAGTAAATACGTCCTAAAATAGAAAGGTCTCGTTGAAGCCATGAGTTAAGTTTGGATTTGCAATCTTTAATCTTGTTTTCAATTGTTAAGGTTGATTCTTGGTTTTTAGTTGTAACAGTTCCCAAGTATTTAATTTCAGATTTAATTGGGATGCTAGATATTACTTTTAGGGGAGTGTCATGAATGGCTATAAGCTCACATTTTTTAAGATTTAGCATTAGTGCTGAAGCCTCTGAAAAAAGTTTAATTTTATCAATTACAATTGGGACTTGCTTGTGATTTTTTAAGAAAACGGTGGTGTCGTCTGCTAACTGGCTAATGATTAATTCTGTACCGAACATGCCTAATTTCTCAATGTCTACACAGTTTTTAAGATAGATTGCTAACATTTCTGCAACTAAATTAAAGAGATATGGGGAAATGGGACACCCTTGAGGAATTCCAACATTAATGTTAAATCTAGCTGTAGTGCGCCCAGGTAGTATTACACAACTATTAATGTTTTGATATATACCTCTAATTAAGTTAGTAAAATTTGCTCCAAAACCTAAATGTTCAAGAACTGAGAATAAGAATTGGGGTTCCACCGAGTCAAAGGCTTTATAAAAGTCAAGGAAAAGAATAAAGCCATCATCTTTTATCATGTCCCTATTTTCAATCAGGTCCTTCACCAGTCTAATATTGTTGTGGATTGACCTTCCTTTTAAGAAGCCAGACTGTGATTCTGCAATAATGTCTGAGATTCCGGTTTGGAGACGCATGGTAAAAATGTATGTTAGTAATTTATAATCTGAATTTCTGAGTGTAATAGGTCTCCTATTCTCAATAATTCTAGGGTCCTTGTCTGGTTTGGGGATACATATAATAATTCCTTGATTCATTGTAGTAGGTATAGTATGATTTTTAAAGATTTCTGTGAAAACTTGGTGCAGTAATATTTTTATGTCTTCCCAAAAATGTTTATAAATGTTTCCTGTAAGACCATCCGGACCCGGTGCTTTGTTTAATGATAAGCGATTTATAGCCTTACGAAGTTCTTCTATTGTAATATTGTTGTCACAAGTTTTTTTGTAATTATCCTCAATTTTAGGGATAAATGTTTCAATTTGTTTAAAAAAGGTGTAAGATTTAGATTCTGAGAATTTGGAGGTATACAAGTTGTTATTTTAATTTAAAAATCTCTGTTGAAATTAATCTTTCATTGTTGGTTACCACATTATTTGTCATTAAGGATTTGATAGAGTTTTGCTGTTGTCTTCTTTTTTCCAGATTACAAAAGTAGGCCGTGTTTTTTTCTCCTTCCTCGATCCATTTCGCTCTTGATCTAATAAATGCCCCTTTGGCTCTATGAATATACATTTTGTCTAGTTTAGGTTGGAGGATTTGTATTTTTTGTTTGTCTTTAATTGAGGGATTGGGTTTATTGCAATAAATATTTAGTTGTACAATGTCTAGTTCTTTTTTTTTTTGGAGTTCTTTTTTAATTTGTTTATTGAATGAAATAGAAAATTGTCTAATCTTGTATTTTAGGAATTCCATTTTTGAACAGGACTATTTAATTCTTCAGAGTCCTTAATATTTTGAATTAATTATTTGATTTCTTGGCAGTAGGAGTTATTTTTAAGAAGACTGTGGTTAAATTTCCAATATTTTCTTGCACCTGATTTCCAGTTTGGAGGTTTCAAATGTAAGGAAATAAGGCTATGGTCAGTTAATGGTGCAGCAGAGATATCTGAGTTGATTTCATTGGTCAATAATTAATTTATTATAAGCCAGTAATCAAGTCTTGATTAGGTGTTTGAACCAAACCATGAGAATTTTATATAGTTGGGATTAAAGTGGCGCCACACGTCAACTAGATTTCGTTCATTGCAAAAATTGTTAAATATTTTGTTTGGGTAACTTGAGTTATTTTTAGAAGGCCATTTATCATAAAATTCATCTTGAACGAGGTTGAGATCCCCACCAATTACAACATTGTTGGTTTAGTAAAATGATTTTAGGTGATCTAAATTTAGGGTTATTTCTTCTAGCAATAATTTGTTCTGGTTTAGATTATTATAACCATATATATTTAACAAAATAAGTATTACGTTATCCAAACAGACAGTAAGGAATGACCAGTGACCATTTTCATCCATTTTGCTTGAAATTATCTGACCTTGGAAGTTTTTTAGAAGAACAGCGACCCCTGCTGATCTTGAAGAACCATGACACAAATAAACTTCATCTCCCCATTGTTTAGACCAAAAGATGCTATCTTCATGTTTTGAATGAGTTTCCTGTAAGAATATTATATTTGCATTTTTCCCTTTACAAAATAAAAAAAAAAACCTTTCCTTTTAGTCAAATCTCTTAGGCCCCTTGCATTAACAGAAATTAGCAGAAGTTCACTTTTTAAGTTAAACATAAAAATTTATAAAAGAAAAGAAAAGTGTACCGTGTCAAGAATGAAGTCCATCTTCTCTTTCCAGTGTGGCATTATCTGCTTAATGAGATTCGCAACTTTCTGTCTGGTACCTTCCTCCTTTTCCTCTTTTAACTCGTTAATGCGCAGATTCCATCTTCTTTTATAGCGCTCCGATTCAGCCGCTTTTCTTTGAAAATCTTGGAATTTGAAAGAAAAGACAAAAATGTCTTTTCGGAATAAAATACTTTAGTCCAAAAAGACATTTTGAGACAGTGATCCATGCCTTTATTACCACCCGGCTGGATTACTGTAATGCACTTTATCTGGGGGTTAGTGGGTCCTCCATTGCCCAACTGCAAAGGGTCCAACATGCTGCAGCGAGGCTTTTAACTGGCACACGTAAATATGAGCACATTTCTCCCATCTTATCTTCACTCCACTGGCTGCCTGTGCCTTTTAGGATCCATTTTAAAATACTTTTATTTGTTTTTAAATCTTAAGCCACACCTTACCTAGCTGATCTGCTGCATCCCTATAATCCCTCCCGCTCCCTTAGATCAGCTGATCAACTGCTCCTGAGGGTCCCTGAGACCAGACCTAAACTAAAGGGAGATCAATCTTTTGCTGCAGCAGCTCCTAAACTTTGGAACGAGCTGCCCCTCCAACTCAGACAGTCCCCTTCACTGTCTGTTTTTAAAACGCGTCTTAAAACCTACTTGTTTTCTTTGGCTTTTGACACTGTGTAAGGTGTTGTGTTTTGTTTGTATTATGAGCTGTGTTGAATCTAGTTTCTGTACAGCACTTTGGTCTGCTGTGGTGCAAAAGTGCTTTATAAATAAAGTTGGATTGGATTGGATTGGAATTTCTTAGTTAGCTCAGCGTTTGTGGTTTTAAGTTGTGCAATCTCCTTTTCCAGCTTTCCGTTTGTATTTTTGCAATCTTGAATTTCAGCACTATTAAACTCCACCGCTTTAGCAATATTTGCAATGAAGAGCGTGTTCTGTTTCATTTCTTCTCCAAAGTTCAGCATCATTTTTTGTAGATTTTCAACTGCTTCTAAAATCTTGTCATTGGATACATTTGAACTAACCTCCTCGTCTCCCTTTATCTTCTTGTGTGGGACTGGGGGTTTGCACGTTGATGTTAGGGTATTTTTAGTCCCTTTGGCATTGGTGTCCATACAGTAGTCGTGAGTTAGCAGAGCCTTGTTAGCTTTGCTGTTAGCTTTGTTGTTAACCATTGTTGTCGTTGTTTTTCTTTTGCCTGTAGATATCTACCCCGTTATCACTGGACGCTTTAACTTATTACTATTAGTTTATGATGATACTCCTTTTTGTATCTAGTCTGGACTTCATAGATATTTAATTATTTATTTAAGGAGCTTGCTACCCAGAGCTCATTACTGCGCATCCGCTCTCTCCGCCATCTTTCGCCTACTTTTGACACAGACATAGTATTGTCCGCCCCCACTTGACCAGTATGTACGGAAACTAGAGACCCTCACCTTTCGAACGAGGTATATCACGTGTTTGCCTGACATTTTCCTGTGGCGTAATTTCCATGTGCAACGGAGGTTATAAAATGGCAGTCTCAGCTGCTTTGCGCACAGGCGTCATTACGCACAGCTGTAGACAAAGTCAGCTTGTTGTTTTGCTTCGTGGGTGTTTTTTGTTTTTTTTGTTGGATTTCTTTTATAATAATGGTGCAGAAGAGGCAGATGACCGCTCTGGAAGCGTTGGAGGAAATTACCAGGTTGAGCGATATTGACGTAGAGGATTCTTCAGGCACAACCGTGGATTTTGATGAGGAAGAAGATGAGCAACTTCTTCTCATTGACCCGATTCATGAGTAAGTAATACCGTTACTTTTTATTTCCAGCGTCTTTATATTGCATGGCTGTTATTTCAAAAAGAGATGATATGGCATATGGCATTTTAGTTTTGTAACCAGAAAGCTTAGCAATGACCCTGCATCCCTCCCCCCACTCCAGCACAGCAACGATATACATACCTGTCCTGTATGGTGATTGGTTGAAAGCTTGTTATGAACCTATTTTATTATTTACACTTTACCAATTACACTACTGTTTTATAGCATTGCTGTTTTGTGTTATTTGGCTATTTTTGGAGTACAGTAGCAAATAATTTATCATCTTGTAAACAGAAAACTTAGCTATGAACTAATCTATTTCTATATTTTTACAGCCAAGAGGACGCAGAACACCTCTCACTCCTTCAGTTGAGGCCTTCTTTTCTTCTTCGAGGTGAGAAATCTATTCTGCAAACCATTTTGTTTACAAAAGAAACATAATGTGTCATCACATTGTTAGCATTGTGTTCATAGGCCTATTAAAAGTCATTGTTAGATGCGACTTCATTTTTAGCTTGCCATTTAGATAAACAGTCAAAGTTAGTCTTCAACATATCTTTCTGTTTCCCTAGTGAAAATGGTGCAGAAAAAGATGAGATGTATCAGCCACATGCCCGTCAGCTAGGGTCCGCCTCAAGACCCATGAAGCGCAAGGTTGCATCTGCCACAAAAAAAAAATAGGAGCACTTCAACCAGTCCAGTCTCTAGATGGGCGAGTAGGGCTGCCCCTCCACCTAACTGTTTTTTCAACATTTGTTTACACAGTTTTTTATCAATAATTGTTTTTTGTTTACATTTGTTTAGATTATTTTCTATTGAAAATTATTGTTTTCAATAAAACCTCGATCATCAATATAATTCAGCTTGTTTTCTATTAATTATATTGATATTATGCTCTGCACAATGGTACATTTTGATGATACACATGGTAAATGTCATGACCAAAGGTTATGTCATATGCAGAAGGAGTCCTACAATGGAAATCAGCACTTTTATTTGACCAGATTCTCTTTTATGAGGTGAAAAACACATTTGGCACAGTTTTGCCTGTTGTGACTATTAATCTGAGAATATTATTTAATATTTAATATTAATATATTAATATTTTATCAAATCATTTTTCTGTCTGTTAAGGGTTGTCCTGTGAATACCAGCCCAGTAAGGTGGTGGTATTAGGACAAAATGGAAAGGTGTGAGACGAGCTCTGACATTATTGAACAGCATAAACTCTGCACACACATGGAATGAATTCACACAATTTCTTAAAATACAAGAATTTATTGACAAAAATAAGTCAACTCAAAGTCAAACATTTTAATTAACAAAGTCTTTACTATGCTAAAATAATCCAACTAAACTACCAAGCAGAATAAAAGAATAGGGAAGACTCATGGTCTATATACAATATAAACAAGTTGATTAAACATGATTGAAGATCATGACCAAAAGAGTGATGCAACATTACCATGCAATGTTTATGTTTGAGAACCAAGGATTATCTTGAAGAATCTGGAAATGAAGTTAAATTAGTCTTGGAACTCACTTAGGCAATAATCAGCAAACGTTTAAACAACCATTCACAATGCAAGATCAAATAAAATATTAGTTTAATAAAATAATGTTTTAAATAATGATCTGCTGAATAAAACCAACCTTCTGGATGGCCATTTCTCAATGGCGTCTCATTAGCTGCCTTTATTTATTAAAATAATATTTTGAAGAAATATTATTAAGGGAATATTTTGGAAAGAGCCAAATATTTTTGGAGAAATGGGGCTTAAGGGTGTTTACTTAGTTATCAGATTTAGTAAAATAATGTTTAGGGACTATTATTCACTAGCTTGAAAACTAACAACCTTTCTGTTAAATACTCTTTAGTAGCGTTGAGCTAACAAAAGAAGCTGATAGCTTAGCACCAGAAACAAACACATACCTTTAAAATACCTCGGTTGATATAAGGGTTAAAATGCATAAGCGCGGACGGTGCGTTATGAGCAATCTTCTGTGTTTACAATCACCCTTGAAGTAAAGTTTGACTTAACTTTAAAAGCACAAACACAGAACACAAACAGGGCACGTGTGCTGCAGATAGCCTGCTAGCACTAAGATAGCCGAGTTTCACACAAACAAAACCAAACTTCATAAGATGAAAAAGGTTTAGATCATTTCAATCTAAACGTTTCTATTATTTTTCTGCTCTGCCCAAAAACTTAACCTCATGAACTGTTTTGAGGAATGTTGTCCAAGCTACGATGAAGTTTGAAGAAGGTATCCACAATGAACAAGGGTTAGCTTCCCGCTAACCTCTAGCTGTGTATGAAAAACGGCTCATTGTGTCCGCCAACCACACTGCACATTAACTCGGTGGTGTTGTTTTTGCTGTCTTCCTTCCAGACGGGGAGGCCGCTCCACTCGGCTTCATAGAGACCCCTTCTCTGTAGGGAACTTCTCTGGGACAATTTGCTTCTGCAGGCCTCAGAGAAAAAGTAAGCAATTCTTACACCTTAATTTCCCCGTTCATGAATGAAAATACCGGATACACAGACAGTATTTCATTCATACTTATCTTTGCATATGATCGATGATCGTATGACATCCTTGGATCCAGTTGAAGAGTTTGTCTGTTTGATGTCTGTTTGCCAGCAAAGAGACATCAGCGCGCTTGTCTCCCCTATCCGGTCCCTTTCGAAGGCCGTGTGGAAGAGGGCTGATGTAGCAACAGCTGTGCTTTTATTTGGGTAGTGGCGTCACAGGAAGTCCGCAGTTATCCCGTTTCCTGGCTGTGCCGAAAGAAGGTTAATGCACTTTATTTTGAAAAGTTCCAGAAGAGTTTGTACCGGAGTTTAATATTGAAATCCATGGCTGGCTGCCAACATACCACATTTGGCTAAATTGTGCCAAAATCCCATGTCCCCTGGCACATTTCCCACTAAAACCTTTATAGAAACTAAATGCTTCAACTGATTCTGTCCAAATTTGCTGCAGTTATAGCCAGGATGTTGATGAATACAACCTGGGGGTTCTCTTAGAATTTCCAGAGGATTTCCATGGTGTTTTACAATGTTTATTTAGAAACAAATTTAGGAGAGGGCCAAGAAAATAGAACATTTTCTATGTTTAATCATGAATAAATCAGACATAGTAACAGTTGGACATATATTCATTTATGTCTTACCTTTACACAGGTACCAAAACTTTGCATGTACACCTTGTAGTTGTGGAGCTATATTTGATTTATTTAAGGTATGTATTTTCAGGCGTACATTGGTCTAAATCCCCTTAGGGCTTAACAGGTTAAACCTCAGTCAATTTTTTGTTTACATACTAGATTTGAGGCTTGGCTGTAGCTTTACTGCAGAAATGGAAAAACTGCATCAAAGCCACCAAGTGTGATTTTTTTCACAGTTGTTTCTTCCCTTTTTACCTCAGCTGAGTGACCTCAAGTGTGCACTTCCTTTCAGGCCCCAGGACTGAAGAGAATTTAAATTAATTACAAAACCCAGAAGACCATAACGCCATGAAGACCACCGGTAGACAAGTGCATACGGTGCCTAATGTGTGTTTGTGTGAGAGAGATAGGGAAATTTTCCAAGTGCAGTCAAAGCAATCTTTGATTACTCAAGTATGATTTTGTATGAGAAAGTGTGTGTATGTATGTGTTTGTGCATATGGCTCTAACCGGCAAGTGAGCCCTGCCAGGTGTGATTTCATTCTCCCAGCAGTCACAGGTCTGCCCAATCGCTTTAGACGCAATTTTTACCACCCGCTGGCAGACAATGGTGCACTATTTCCCAAGCTGTCATTGTAGTCAGTATCATCTGTGTGGACTATTTTGTTGTTTTTTTTACTTTGGTTTAATCCTCTGTTCAGTCTGTGGGTAGGTGGCTAAAATGGATCTAAAAAGTCTACACACCACTGGTAAAGTGCCAGGTTTTTATGAAAAACAAACAAATCTGTCAGAGGGAAGAAAAAAAAAGTTATAATAACTGAGCTGCAACAATCTGCTTGCGCAAGTGTTTACACTCTCACAGTAAGACTTTGATTTGTGTACTATGTTTACTACATTTTAACATTGAATCTCCATTAGTACACATTAAACATCACTTGTAGTGAATTTGATTAACCAGATGTTCGTGTTGATTGTTTTTTACATTTTCTCATTTGTATCCTTTAGCTAAAGCCAGTGTTTGTAGAGAGGTTACAACATATCAAGATGACCTCACTCTACAAGGGTATCAGTCAGGAGAAGAATACCAAAAAGAATCCACAGAATTACATGGATCTATGTGTATGTAGGTATAGATGGTATATACATACAATACATTTAATCACATTATTATATGTATTTATTCTCCACATTCCTTGACTTAGAAATAGTTTGGACCCAAAAACCTCAAGTGTCTGCTGGAAAGCTGAGAATAAACATGGACTTTCATTTTCAGGATCCAACCTGACATCAACATGAAGAATCTACAAAAAAATCACTCCGCCGGAACAAAATCTGAGTTTTGAAATAAAATAGCCAGAGTCCAGAACCATATTTAAGAGTAAATTATTGGGTTCAACTGTGACGTCCTGAGGAAACAGTAAATTGGAATATGGATGAAGCTTGTGAGGTCTGACATTAATGTTGGATGAGAAGGCTTAGAGTCTCCTCTCCATAATTCATCCTGAAGTTGTTCTATCAAATTGAGGTCAGGACCAGGTGCAGAACTGTTTATACCTGTGACACAAAGGATTGGAACACCCGAATTCACGGATTTCACGGGATGAGCCAGTAATTTTGGCAGTATAGTTCAAGATGTGGAATGCTGAAAGTAAATCAAAAGGTGGTTCAACAATATATGAAGAGTGTACACACTTCTGCAACCAGGCAATAGTAAACTGTTTATGTTTCCATCTAACAGTTTTGTTGATCAGTTTAATTGTAGATGATTAATGTTACATTAAAAGTGGAAAAAACGTTTGACACGTTTTTTCATGGTCCCATATTGTCATGTCACAAAATGTTCTTATGTGGTCAAAGACTGTAAATTGGTGTCCATATACAAGGATGAAAGTGTTCCTGCACGTGTGTGACTGTTCATTAGTGATGAGAAGGGGTGAAGGGGTTGTAAGAGGGAGGCCCTGAAGCTTTTATGAGGTCAGGTTCCTGCCTCGCGGAACGGTTTGAGGGAGATAGTAACAGTCAGGTCGAGATTCAATTATTTGCCTGGGGTTAACCTTATGGGGTCTTTTAGAAGGGTCAGAAGGCAGTGAGGGGATTCAGGCTTCTGAAACAGAAGCTACTTACAAAGTGCTTGTGTAATTGTTAAGTCCCTTGATCGTAAAGATCTGGAAGCTGAGACAGGCAAGTTGGAGCAGTGGCAGCTATACATCAACGTTTGTTACTTTGGAGCTTGCACAACTTTGATAAGTCACACAGTTTTGTCTGCCAATTAGGGAGAATAGCTTTATGAGTTATTTTCATTAACTTTGACTGTGAAAACATGAACCCTTTAAATATGAGATGTCAACAAAGGTCAGCTCCAACCAAACACTGACCTGGTGACAAGCAGGAAAGGAAAACAACTGGTGACAACTAACTTTATTATTATGTACTAGGGTCAGCTTTCATGCTGTAAAATTTGGTAGATGTTATTGGTCTATCTAGGTAATTTTATATTTGTCATTTATATTTTTCTTTTGCTGCTCTAGCTTGGCTTTTGTCTTCAGGATTGGCTAACTTAAAGAACATGAAGCTACGAGACCTTCTCATTTCCCATTGGTGGCCTCCATGCACCCATCCATTTTCTGGGTATAATCTGTTTTCAGGAGGCACTGGCAGGAGACTAACCAATGTTGGGTTTGTAAAGTTTGGAACAACCCCAAAGAAATCCTAAAGCCTTCCCGAGCCAGTATATGAGTTATATCATCTCTTTTGGGTTTCTGGTGGAAACCCCAAAATTAAGAGATCAAGAAGATGACATAATCAAATGCCTCGTTGTTTTTGCTCAAAAAGGACCAGTGACTCCTAGCCAGACCCACACCAGATGTCTGAATTCCAATATGTAACAGTGCAAGCTGATACCCTGTAGAAGAAAATTGCTTTAGATAGTGTTTAGATCTTTCTTTGAGTCTCTTGACAAAGCTCATTAGCCCCTTTTCAATTACTTGTGGGCTTTTGAAAGCCTAGGGTGTGTTTCGATACAAATCTACCCGGGTAATTTCACTTTCCTGGGGCTTTAATTTCATGGGTAAAAGTCCTGGTCTGAGGTAGGACTTTATGTTGCAGTAATGAGTGCACAAATTTCTTGTTTTTATAAAATTAATCAGTCACAAAGTGTTTTTAAGATGTTTTTGAGCAAAAACATAGACCCCAAAAATTAATCTGTGTAGTCAGTTCATCAAGAATGAGCTTAGTTTGAAATGTTCTTCCGGAGTTTTCAGAGCAGCTTATGCCCCTTTTCCATTGGCTCTATCTGGCCCGGCTCCACTTCACTCGGCCCACTTTTCGAGCGATTTGATTACTATTTTTTCGGTATCCATACCTACTTTTTTAAATGGTGTGAAACTACAGGTCCTTCTCAAAATATTAGCATATTGTGATAAAGTTCATTATTTTCCATAATGTAATGATGAAAATTTAACATTCATATATTTTAGATTCATTGCACACTAACTGAAATATTTCAGGTCTTTTATTGTCTTAATACGGATGATTGTGGCATACAGCTCATGAAAACCCAAAATTCCTATCTCACAAAATTAGCATATTTCATCCAACCAATAAAAGAAAAGTGTTTTTAATACAAAAAACGTCAACCTTCAAATAATCATGTACAGTTATGCACTCAATACTTGGTCGGGAATCCTTTGGCAGAAATGACTGCTTCAATGCGGCGTGGCATGGAGGCAATCACCCTGTGGCACTGCTGAGGTCTTATGGAGGCCCAGGATGCTTCAATAGTGGCCTTTAGCTCATCCAGAGTGTTGGGTCTTGAGTCTCTCAACGTTCTCTTCACAATATCCCACAGAATCTCTATGGGGTTTAGGTCAGGAGAGTTGGCAGGCCAATTGAGCACAGTGATACCATGGTCAGTAAACCATTTACCAGTGGTTTTGGCACAGTGAGCAGGTGCCAGGTCGTGCAGAAAAATGAAATCTTCATCTCCATAAAGCTTTTCAGCAGATGGAAGCATGAAGTGCTCCAAAATCTCCTGATAGTTAGCTGCATTGACCCTGCCCTTGATAAAACACAGTGGACCAACACCAGCAGCTGACACGGCACCCCAGACCATCACTGACTGTGGGTACTTGACACTGGACTTCTGGCATTTTGGCATTTCCTTCTCCCCAGTCTTCCTCCAGACTCTGGCACCTTGATTTCTGAATGACATGCAGAATTTGCTTTCATCCAAAAAAAGTACTTTGGACCACTGAGCAACAGTCCAGTGCTGCTTCTCTGTAGCCCAGGTCAGGCGCTTCTGCCGCTGTTTCTGGTTCAAAAGTGGCTTGACCTGGGGAATGCGGCACCTGTAGCCCATTTCCTGCACACGCCTGTGCATGGTGGCTTTGGATGTTTCTACTCCAGACTCAGTCCACTGCTTCCGCAGGTCCCCCAAGGTCTGGAATCGGCCCTTCTCCACAATCTTCCTCAGGGTCCGGTCACCTCTTCTCGTTGTGCAGCGTTTTGTGCCACACTTTTTCCTTCCCAAAGACTTCCCATTGAGGTGCCTTGATACAGCACCCTGGGAACAGCCTATTTGTTCATAAATTTCTTTCTGTGTCTTACCCTCTTGCTTGAGGGTGTCAATAGTGGCCTTCTGGACAGCAGTCAGGTCGGCAGTCTTACCCATGATTCGGGTTTTGAGTGATGAACCAGGCTGGGAGTTTTAAAGGCCTCAGGAATCTTTTGCAGGTGTTAAGGTTAACTCGTTGATTCAGATGATTGGGTTCATAGCTCGTTTAGAGACCCTTTTAATGATATGCTAATTTTGTGAGAGAGGAATTTTGGGTTTTCATGAGCTGTATGCCAAAATCATCCGTATTAAGACAATAAAAGACCTGAAATATTTCAGTTAGTGTGCAATGAATCTAAAATATATGAATGTTAAATTTTCATCATTACATTATGGAAAATAATGAACTTTATCACAATATGCTAATATTTTGAGAAGGACCTGTATTTCATTTCACTGATCACACATAAAATCAGCTGTTCTGGCCTCTTGCCAGTGTCATGCCTGTTCATGTGTTTTTGTTGCCTTAATTATGGTCTCTTTGCTTAATCACACCTCTCTGGAAGAGCAGAAGCCTGGGCTACTGCTGAATGGAATCGCAACGCTGCCATCTGAAACTCCTTTGCGCTGTTTAAGACCGCGTTCGAATATTTTCCAAGATGTTTCTCCTGGCCAGGAGGCGGCCAGGGCCTTAATCTCTGTCAGGGCCAAAGAATTGTGGCCGATTATTCTATTGATTTCCGCACTCTCGCTGCTGAATGCAAGTGGAATGATGCGGCAATCCCGGACGCCTTCCTGCTTGGATTGTGTAACCGGACAGGGTGAGCTGGCACCCCTCAATTTTCCTGCAGGCCTAGACTCTGTCATTGCATTGGTCATTAAAATTGATAAGAAGTTTACCAAAAGGGAGAGGGCTAAGGGCTGTACTTTGCCTCCCAGGCGTCAAGGATTCCTCCCATTTTCTGGGGCTTCTCCGGAGACGCCATCTTCTTCTTCTTCCGGGTTTCCTGCAACCACCCAGAAAGAACCAATACAGCTGAGTATAGCCCGTCTATTGGCTGAAGGGCGGCCACCTGGTGGAGGGATTCTGTTTTTACTGCGGACAGCATGGTCATCTCCGAGGCGGCTGCTCAGTAAAAGGACAGGTTCATCAGTTGGCGAGAGGGCTCTGGTGAGCCAAACTATTGTTAATAACATTTCCTCTCGAGTCATGCCTACTGTTCTGTTTACTTCTGCCTATGCTTCTTGTTCTCACGTGGTGTTGGTGGACTCTGGTGCTGATGCCAACCTATTTGACTCTAGTTTTGCCAAGCGATTGGGATTACTGACTGGGCCTCCCCAACTTCTTGAAGCCATCGCCCTGGATGGGAAGCTCCTGAGGAGAGTGACCCACCACACCACCTCAGTGACTCTGACAATTCCAGAAAACCATCGGGAAGAGTTAAATTTTCATGTGTTTTCTTCACCCCACCATTGAGTACCCATAACCCCCAGATAGACTGGCCCACGAGAGAAATTAGTAGTTGGGGAGTGAACTGCTCAACTAACTGTTTTCAGTCCAGCCCTCACCTTAATTATCACATTAATGTATAGTGAGGTTTATCCGGATCTTTCCAGAGTTCCCAGCAGTTACCACGATTTGAAGTTATGGCCAGTTCCTTGCCTCCTCATAGGGAATATGACTGTTTCATTGATCTTTTGTATGGCTCTTTTCCTCCCAAGGGTAGGCTTTACCCTCCCTCTCAAGTGGAAACAAGGTCCATAGAGGAATACATTGCTTCTGCTTTGTCTGCAGGTATTATTCAACCTTCTTTGTCTCTAGCTGGGGTGAGGTTTTTTTTAGTTGAGAAGGATGAGTCTCTTAGACCTTTTATTGATTACAGGGGGTTAAACCATGTGACCGTTAAGAATTGTTATCCCCTCCCCCCAATGTTGTTGTCTTTTGAGTTGTTACAGGGGGCCAAGGTTTTTTCTAAGTTGGATTTACGTAATGCTTATCATTTGCTCAGGATCCGACAAGGGGATGAGTGGAAGATAGCTTTTAACACGCCTAGTGGTCATTACAAGTATTTGGTTTTGCCGTTTGGTCTTGCTAATGCACCTGCTGTCTTCTAGGCTCTGCTCAATGATGTGCTCAGGGATTTTCTCAATGTTTTTGTTTTTGTTTATCTGGACTTAGATAGTCATGTCAAGCACATAAGACTGGTTTTAAACGTACTGTTGAAAAATGGGCTGTTCGTGAAGGTGGAGAAGTGTGATGTTCCTGTGCCCTGGGTTTCCTTTTTGGGTTACGTCATGGGGGCGGGGAAGCATAGCATGGACCCTGAGAAAATAGAGGCTATCAGGACTTGGCCTACTCCACAAGACTGTAAACATCTACGCCAGTTGTTCGGGTTTGATCATTTTTACTGTAAGTTCATCAAGGACTTCAGCTCCATTGCGGCCCCCTTACATGCTCTCACCTCTCGTTCTACTAGGTTTGTGTGGTCTTCACTGGCTGATTCGGCCTTTGAGACTCTTTTCAGCTCCTGTTCTTCTCGTCCCTGAAGCGGGCAGGCAGTTTATGGTGGAGGTGGATGCTTCTAATGTTGATGTAGGAGAGGTTCTATCTCAGAGAAGCCCTCATGATGGGAAGGTTCACCCTGTAACCAACCTGTCTTGCAAACGTTCTCCAGCTGAACAGAACTATGATGTTGGCAAATTATTTGCCATTAAGGTGGCATTGGAGGAGTGGAGACACTGGTTGGAGGGAGCGGTCCAACTGTTTCTAGTATGGACTGACCACAAGAACCTGGAGTACCTCCGTACTGCTAAGCCTGTGGGCCCTGTTTTTCACTTGTTTCAACTTTACTGTTTCCTATCACCCGGGGTCCAAGAACGTTAAGCTAGATGCCCTGTCTCGTATGTTTCTGGAGAGTCCTCCCATGACACGGTACTGGTCCTACCAGCTGCCTGCATTGTAGGTGCCGTCTCCTGGGAGGTGGAGCAAAGAGTGTTACAGGCTACTAATGGACTGTCTATTCTGAAGAGGTGCCTGCCATTCGCCTGTTTGTTCCCCCTGATCTCAAGGGGGCTGTTATAGCAAGGAGCAAGCTTGCTCCTTGCTTTGTGGGGCCTTTTCCTATCTGCAAAGTCATCAATTCTGTGGCCGTTAGACTGAAACTACCCTAGGCGATGAAGGTTCATCCTACTTTTCACGTGAGTCTCTGAAGTCCTTAAGTGAAAGTTCCCTGGTTCCCTCCATTCTTTGCTAATTTGTCTTGACTCCTGTCAGCATACCAGCGTTTATGTCTTGTCTCAAACTTTGGAACTCTGACTTTGGCCTCGTTTTTTGGAGCTACCTTTTTGGATCACGGACTATTTTTGTGCTTTTCTCTGTAACTTAAGATCGGGTTTGTACTTGGTGTTCGGTCCTGCCTCTTGACAGCTGGGTGACTTTGTCCCGTCTTGGTGTGAGGCTGGGGGTTCCGTTGTGAGCGGAGTCTGCTCTGTTCTGCCTCTGGGTGGAGGCTGGGGTGGTGTTGCGTGGTGCCATTGCCTTGCCGCCACGGCGCACTGTGTGGTGGGGGGCAGGATGCATCAGGGGTGCTTTGAGTGGGGCAGTGTGTAGAGGTTGCGCTGTGTGGGTGTGTCTTCATTAGCTTTTTTTGGGGGTGGAGCTAATCTGTGGGGGTGTGCCCCTTTGGGGAGGGAATTCATGGCATTTGTGTTCGGGGGCATGTGTTTGGTATCTGTGTCCTGGTTGGGGGTGGCTCTGTGGGGAGATTCATGTTAGGATAAATGGGGGGTGGAGGGCTCATGGGGTTGAGATCAGAAATTATTGGAGGGTTGGGACTGTTTCATCCTGGGACGGCTCTGGTTGGCAGGCTTGTTTGGACCAGGTAGACCCCTCTTTTGTACATGATCGTCTCTCCGGATGGGGGTCATTGGGAGCTAATAAATGCTAATAAGATGTTCATTATAAATTACTATTTTTCTTAAAATGGATTGGAGTTCCTTTTTGTGAGTCCTGCATTTTTCTGAACTCTTGCCTTCGAACTGCTCATTTCATAATGATCCGAAGTCATCAGGTCGAGGTGGAGGAATATTCACTGTCTTTAAGAATTGCTTTGTCTGCAAAAAACGTCAGGTCAGGTCAGTTCCCTCTTCCAGCTTTGAACTACTTCAATTTGAGTTGGGCTGTTCTCAGCCTGTACTGTTGTGTAGTAATATAATGACCACCAAAATACACTTTTAAGTGTGTTAAGTTTTCAGATTTTGTGGCTGAAACTGTGCCTAAATATGATCGCCTTTTAATTGTTGGTGATTTTATGACTTTGGGGAATGACACTGTGTTCCCTAATGGCATTGGGGTGATTTTCCAGTCTGGTTTTAAACATTTACACTGTATGGAAACAGCACTGGTAAGGGTTTTTAATGACATATTATTTTGCAAACAATTCTGGAAACTCTGTGTCCATATTAAGAAAATATGGCCTATTGTTTCATTGCTACGCAGATGACAGATGATATACATACCTCTCACACCTGAAAATCCATGTTCCATCCAACCCCTGATAGATTTTCTTGAAGACGTCAAAGCTTGGATGGCGCTGAACTTTCTGAGCTTAAATGAAAGCAAAACAGAGATTATTTTATTCAGTCCTAACAGCACCACATGCAACCCGCCTAGTAAATTAGGTTCCCTTGAGTTATATCGCAGACAGAATGTAACAAATCTGGGAATAATTATGGACTCAGAATTTATATTTGATAAACAAATAAGATCTGTTTTGCAAAAAAGTTTTGTTCAGTTAAGGCAAGTTGCAAAGCTCAAGTCAGTTTTGTCAAGGCACGACATGGAGAATATGATACATGCTTTTATCTCAACTCGTCTCGATTACTGTAATGCATTTTATGCTGGTGTCACTCAAGCATCTGAAGCAGAAGCTTCAGCTCTTCAAAATGATGCTGCCCATTTTCTTACTGGCATGCAGAGATATGAACATATCTCACCTGTCCTGGCTTCGCATCATTGGCTCCCTGTGTATTACAGAAATAATTTTGAAATTATATTATTAGCTTATAAATGCTTGAATGGTCTTGCTCCTCTCTACCTAAAGAATCTACTCCAAGGTTATCTTCCTTCGCAGGCACTTGGATCACCTGACCAGCTGCTTTCAGTAGTCCCAAAAACTAGACATAAATTTAAAGGTGACATTGCCTTTCCTTTTATGGCTCCCAAACTTTGAAACACACTGCCTTTTAAATGTCAGATAGGCATCTTCCCTTTCCATTTTTAAATCTCTTTTAAAAACACATATTTTCTCAAAAGCATTTCACCAATTGTGAGTTGACTCTTTTATTGTATCTATTTTTATTTTATGTGTTTTAAATGTCTGTTGGATGTCTTGTTTTATCTTTATTTATTTTAGTATGTACAGCACTTTAGCAAACTTGCTGTTTTTAAATGTACTTTATAAATAAATTGGATTTGGATTGGATTTGAAGTTGGATTTCCGGGCCGAGAAGTGCGAGACTTATTGGAGTGGATCCATGCTGCCTAAAGAGAGCCAGTGGAAAGGGAGCATTGCAGACCACTTTGGCTGCTAAGTTAAGCTGACTTGGTGGTTGCAGTGGAAATCCTCAGTTACCGCAGCCTTAACTCCAACAGGCAACATGGAATTTCTATGTTATCTGTTTGCGGCGGCTGAAAGCCAATATAAAGTGTTTAGTAGGCACGTGGTGAATAACTGCAAGTACTGGTATATAAAATGTTATTTTTGAGCTGAACAGTTTGACATTTTATGTTAATATAGGAATACATTTATTTTGTCACAGTTTTGTTAAAAATTTATTGTAATGCAGGACTCATGATCAAACAGAGCACATGAAATTTTTCTTGTACATAAAAAATACACTTTTGTCCAAGATTGTGTTTTTATGTAAACCTAACTTATTGGAATGTGAACTCTATTATTTTCCATTTTTCGTGGTCTCATGCAGACAGCTCTGCCAGAGAAGAGACAACAGTTCCAGGTTTGGATGCAGTTTTTGGAAAGGCTCCCAGTGATCCTCTTCACCCTGGTGTCTTGCAATCCTCTACTCCAATGTACACGCATCTTCTGCTTTATATAAATATTTGCTTATGATTAGACAGTCAAGATATCAATTCCCTAAATGTTGTCACATGACAATCGCAAACTGCAATGTATTTTATTGGGATTTTATGTGATAAACTGACACAAAGCAGTGCCTTGCTGTGAAGTAAAAGGAAAATGATACATGGTTTTCAAAGTTACATGCATTTCCACTTTGCCCGGCTTTACTCTGATATACCTAAATAACATCCAATGGAACACATCATCTCATAGATATACAGTAGAGCCCACCTGCAGTCCAGCTATTTTGTGAGTCTCAAAGTTTTTTTAGAGAACATTAGAGGGCAAACAGCATTATGAAGACCAATGAACACACAATGTGTTCATTAGTTGTAAAGTTTAAAGCAGATTTAAGTTACCGTATTTTCCGCACTATAAGGCGCACCGGATTATAAGGCGCACCTTCAATGAATGGCCTATTTTAGAACTTTTTTTATATATAGGGCGCACCGGATTATAAGGCGCATAGAATAGAAGCTACTGCAGTCAAACGTTTGACTGGGGTTGCGTTATGCATCCACTAGATGGAGCTGTGCTAAAGAGAATGTCAGATAAGTCAGTCAGTCAAACTTTATTAATACACTACAAACCAGCGTTCTGATAACTCCATTCACTCTCATGGTAAGGTCTCCTCTACATAGAATTCTATTGAATAGAGCCAACCGCACGTTAGGAATGCATTGGAGTCTATGAAGTTGAAGTTGAAATCAAACGTTAGTTAAAACGTGAAAGGGAACTTTTCCTTGATTCAGTAAACATGTAAAAGAAACAGTTTGATGCACTAAATCAAACATTAGTACTGTTAACCTTTCCTGTTTCTGTCCCCTGACCGTAGTCTGATGACACAGGGGAGACGCTTTCTCCAGGGCCGAAGTTACTAGTTTCCTCGGGGTTAACTCCCTCACTCATACGTTGCTGAGTTGAGCATGAAGAAACAGCATCAAAACACTGAGTTGTTGACGAGATTCGGGGTTCTTTTTAATGACTTTGCAGCACATAAAAACACAGGGCTTACAGACTCATACACCGCTGCTCCGGTCGCCATCTCTACCCACCCCACACACACAATAATACCGACGTCACTCCTTCACTCTTGATTCTCAGCTACGGCAGCACACAGTGCCACCTCTGTCCGGAGGAGTAATGTCAACATCTTCCATACACAAACACGAAACATACACCCCACACACTGAGCTTCTAATCACATATAGTTCAGGCAATTCCTGCAACAGTACATTCAAACGTTATACAAACACAAGTGGTGTTGGACTAGGAGTAAGCACAGTACAGGTGTTTACCGCTATTACTTCGGCGACACCCCTGACTACGGTAGCCGTAATGCTGCAAGTGGTGCGGCTTTGTAGTTTACCAGTCGTACTGAAACATTTTGACAGAGCGCCGTGTACAACCAGTATGGATCAACCAATTAACCAATTGATCCATATATAAGGCGCTCCGGATTACAAGGCGCACTGTCATTTTTTGAAAAAATTTAAGGTTTTTAAGTGCACCTTATAGTGCGGAAAATACGGTATATAAAAAGATATTAGTGTGACTAAAAACCTAACAATACAAATTTGTTCACCTAAAGTGACAGGAAAGTCAAGAGGATCCAATAATTCTACAAGTTCTGGAAGAGCTGCAGTGATTTAAAGGTCAGATAGGACAATCTCGTGACAGGACAACTATTAGCACTTTAAAATTTGGCCTTTATGTAAGAGTAGCAAAAACGAAAGACATTGTTAAAGGAAAGCCATAAGACGTCCTGTTTGAGGTCTGCTACAACCAGATCGGGGACACAGCAAATATATAAAAGGAGGTGACTTGGTGAGATGACACCAAAACTGAACCTTTTAGCCTACGTGTAAAACACTATGTTTGGAATACAACTAACACTGTCATACACACAGGGCTGTGTGCAGGTTGGATGTTGCTGTCTCTTTCGCTGCAGGGTGGCAGGTGTGTAAAGAGGAGCTGGAGATCAGAGCCAGACACCAGTGCTTTCATTCTTGTAGCACAGTAACCAGACCACTTATTCTGCTCTTGCAAGATGGTCTTATGACACTTAACTAACCAGAGTCCTGTCCTCATATCCTTAGATTCCTGCTCCTGAGGGGCTTTCTGAGCTCGTCACCCAGGTCAGGTCCAGCGAGACCCACCAGGGAACCCATGGGAGTTCCTCTCCGACCGCCTGCCTCTTGTTTCTCGGATCCTTCTGCTCTGCTTCTCCGTCTGTGGCTCCCTTGCCTGCCTGTCCACCCTCACCATCGTTGGTTACGTACTGTAACCCCGGATTCTATATAGTATAGGCACAGCCCTTTAAGGCAATCGCTACTGGGTTTATCCCTTTGCGTGCAGCACAGCACTGAAAACTTTAGTCCATGCCCACCTGCTGTGTGGGCCCCACCCCGGGCAAACAGCTCCCATATAGCTTTTTCTTCATCCATTTAGGACACAGTGAGGCCCAGAGCTTAAAGGGATGCGCCTATACTCATAGTATCTGGGGTTACAGTACGTAATCAACGTATTTCGTATAGGCCCTTTAAGGCTATCGCTAGTGGGTTAAAGGCGAAGCAGGATGTGGTCTATGCCTCATCCAGACCACACCTTGAAGCATCTGCTCGCGTGTAATAAAACCAAATTCAGACTTCTGAATGCATAATTACACACTCCAAGCATTCTGCGCATCATAAGAACAGAAACGAGAAATATTTCTGATCAGGAAAGGGCTGAAATAACAGGCCTGCTGCTGTGAATAGGAAAACAAAGGTTATGAACTGTAACAGTGTAACGATGAGCAGAGCAGGTAAAAAAATCTCCAGGAGGGAACAAGGAGACAGATAAGCAGCTGGATCATGCAATGATGCAGCATAACACCCCCGTGTGCCACAAGCAACACAACAGAGGAGAATAACCGCTCTTCGCACGGCGGCTTAATGAAATACAGCCGCAGTGACAATAACAGCAGAAGTCACGAACCGTGGCTGATAATAAATATTATGGCACCCTTTGTCTGCATGCAGGAAAAAGGGGTGACCCAATAATAAAATACAACGTAATAATTATCATTCTGTCAGGACCCTGAGAACAGAATGCGTCATGGAGAAACCTGACACATCTCGCAGGTAGAAACTGTAGGATCTCTGCTCCTCCCCTTCTGGTTGGTTCTGGCAGCTCATTGTCTGCAGCTGCAACGCATTCTCCTAATGAGCTCATGGGCTTCTTAAGGTAGCTGCTGATACAGACCTTTGCTGGAACATAACCTCAGTTATGTGGACTCCTGTCTGTCTGCCTGTCTGCCTGTCGACCTGCCTATCTGCCTATCTGCCTGCCAACATCTGGTAATACTCCCTCCTAAGGACTGCACTGTAAATATTCTCATCACCAGTACTCTCTCTGTCTCTCCTTGGATTCCTGGGTTTACCTCCTCCTCCTCTGGCTTCTGGACAACTCCAACTCAAGATTCCTTAAACAAAGTCTACAGTAGAAATAAACCTCATTTACCGTCTTATCCTGTGTGCTGAGTCTGTTTCATCCTCTGGTTCTGTTCTACTTCGACTATCTAAGCAATTCATGATACAAACGAATGATTGAGCATGGAGATGAACATGAGGCTGCTGTGCAAATGCCCTCCACTGTCATTCCTCCATGCAGAGCTGTGGAGGAAATCCCCCTGGTTGAGCTCTGAGCTTTTCTGGAGGATCCAGTCTAGAGGAAGTATAAGCTTGTGAAATAGCCTCACATAACCAGTGTGAAAGGCGCTGAGCGGACAGAGGCTGACCTGCAGAGGTCTCCCTGTAATGCAAGAACAGATGCTGGGAGCGGCGCAGTGATGCCGTGCTCGCTACTTAACACGCGCGCACGGGACAGAGAAGATGTGGCATAGCTTCCTCCTCTGAGTTATGGGGAGGAGGATGGAAGCCATTCAGAGTTCTAACTCTCGACCTGAATAAACTTCTGATGCTTTTAGGTGTAACGGCAGTATTAGGACGCAGCACAGCTGAGCTGCCGTCACCCCGTATGTTGAGACAGGAAGGGGCGACAGAGAGTGCAGATAAATTGCTCACTCTCTTTGCATATGTCAGAGCTAACAGCAGAGCTGTTTTAAATGACAGAAATTTCAGTGGAGCCTGATCTAAGGGCTCAAATGGGGCTTTAACCAGTGCGCGCAAGACCAGCGCTAAATCCCAATGAGGAACTAGTGGCCGCAACACCAGTCTGGGTCTGTGCACGCCTTTTAGAAACCGTTTTGTCAGCGGGTGGTTAACGGCTGTTCTGTCCCCGAAACCTTCATGACAGGACGAAATAGCTGGAGCATAAGTTTTAATTGTGATGAAAGCTAAGTTCCTGTTCATCAGCTGCTGAATAAATCATAATATGCAGGCCGGTGGACATGAAATGGGATCCACGCCTTTTGTTGCACACCAACGCTCAAAAGCTTTCCATTTTGATGCGTATAAAGCTGTAGTGGAAGCGGCTCGTGCACCCTGGATCGAGCGCACCACCTCCTGTGGGAGGCCGAGCTTTTCTAAGCGCTACCATTCAGCGGCCAGACCCAGAGGCAATGGCCTATCTCCGGGTAACTCCTGATCGGCCGCCCCTCCTGCTTGGAGGAGCGCATCCTCTCTCCACAGCAGCTGCCACGGGCAGCCTGACAGCAGCTGCTGGAAATTTGGGAACCACGAAGCGCCTGTGCACTCGGGGGCTACGAGGATTACTGATAGCTGCTCTTCGCGAACCGGAGGGAAAGCGTAAAGGGGCATTTTCGGCCACAGGTATCATTAATCACTTAGGTAGTCAAAGTAGAACAAACCGGATGAAAACAGACTCAACACACAGGATATATATGGTAAATGAGGTTTATTTCTAGGGTAGGCTTGCCTAGGAAACTAAGTTGGAGGAGTCCAGGAACCAGGGGAGGAGGCCGGAATCCAGGAATCCAAGGAGAGAGTGCTGATGGTGAGTATATTTACAGTGCAGTCCTTAGGAGGGAATATTACCAGGTGCAGGCAGGCAGGTAGGCAGATAGGCAGGTCGACAGGTAGACAGACAGGCAGGTAGGTAGGTAGCTGGGCAGGTAGGCAGACAGGCAGTCCACATAATAGAGGTTATGTTCCAGCAAAGGCCTGTACCAGCAGCTGCCTTAAGAAGCCCTGTGAGCTCATCAGGAGATGAGTTGCAGCTGCTGATAACAAGCTGCCAGAACCAACCAGGAGGAGAGGAGCTGAGATCCTTCAACGGGCTGTGAGCAAAGGCATCCACTCCTAACGGTGGATCCTCCTTCGGACTCAGTGAGAACCACAGCTGGCACTGTGCACTCTCCCGTGTAGCAAACAGATCCACTGCTGCTCTGCCGAATCTGCTCCAAATCTGAAAGATCAGATGGGGATGGAGGCTCCAGTATCGTGCCGGGGACCCCCCCTGGACATGATTTCTGCTCCCCTGTTCAGGACGCCGGGGATGTTCATTGCTCTGATGGAGAGCTGGTTTGTGCGCACCCAGCACAGCAGCTGCCTGCCAATGTTCAGCAGGTGAGCCGGGCGCACACCTCCCTGGTGATTTATATAGGCTGCTGCAACTCTGTTGTCTGTGTGGATCAGAACATGCTGATCTCGCAGCAGAGGAGCGATGTGCTGTGTCACCTTCCACACTGTGAGGAGCTCCAGCACGTTTATGTGGAGAGACGTGGTCTGACCAATGTGCTCCCACCGCCTGAAACTGAAACGTCACTCCCCACCCTGACAGTGACACGTTTGTGAACACTGAGACAATGTTGGTCTGCTGAAGGGAACTCCGTCTGACAGATTGTGGGAATTTCCCCAGTGGGCAAGGTCGGCTCCAACTGAAGGAGGAAAAGAGATCATGCGCCTTTTCTGGCGAACAGGATCTATGCGCAGGCAGGTGAACCATCTGGGACGGAAGAACAGAGCTTTTTCCCCAATTTATGGAGAAATCCAAATTTAGCAGATGTTTCGCCAACTTCCTGGTCTGCGCAGCTGCTTCTTCTCTGGACTGAGCAAGTAAAAGCAGATCGTCCAGATAAAAGAGGACTCTCATCCTCGCCATGCGCAATGACTCCAGCACTGTTTCCACACATTTGAAAAGCAAGAGCAAGAGAGTACCGAACGGTAGGCGGTTGTACTGATATGAAATCAACTGGAAGGAGAAATGCAGATACTTGCTGTGTTTGGGGATGATGGGGAATGTGGAAATATGCGTCGTTCAGATCTGTGGAGGTGAACCAGTCATTCTGGTGAACATTTTTCAGCACCTGTCTGATTGTCAGCATGTGGAATTGTCTCTCCATGATCGATTTGTTGAACAGGACAGATCGAAAATTGGTCTCATTCCCCCCTGTTTTCTTTGGGACTAGGAAATAAATAAATGAATAAAAGCCTGTGTTTTCCTCTCTGTGGGGAAGCCTGGAAATAACGTTTTTCATCAGGAGCTCCTGGAGATCGGAGCACTGCTGTGGGGATGACAGGACCGTCTCTATAATCCCTCTGAAGGGAGGAGGATGGGTCACGAACTGCAGGGTGTAACACTTGCCTATTAGCCGATCCATCCACCTGTCCAGGAGACACGCGCTCTGCCACTCTGAGTAGCGCTCTGAAAACAGAGCCATTTGCCAGCTGTGCTGTGGTTCTCATGGACACCGGCCAAGAGAGAGCCCTACCGCCTTCCCTAGTTTCGGACGGAGACTTTCCGGGGGGGGGGAGCCATGGGGGGGCATGGACAGAAAGGGCTGTCCTCTGGCCTTTATGTAACGCTTAACGCTCTTCTCCCTGTACACCAACAGCTGCACCTCCAGTCACCAGTCTGTCAAGCTTCTGAAGTTTGCGGACGACACCACCCTGATCGGACTCATCTCTGATGGTGACGAGTCCGCGTACAGATGGGAGGTGGACCATCTGTTGGACTGGTGCAGCCTGAACAACCTTGAGCTCATCGCTCTAAAGACAGTGGAGATGGTTGTGGACTTCAGGCAGAACCCAGCCCCACCTGCCCCCATCACCCTCTGTGACTCCACAATTGACACTGTGGAATCTTTCCGCTTCCTGGGGACCATCATCTCCCAGGATCTCAAGTGGGAGCCAAACATCAGCTCCCTCATCAAGAAAGCCCAGCAGAGGATGTTCTTCCTGCGGCAGCTGAAGAAATTCAACCTGCCAAAGACTATGATGGTGCACTTCTACACAGCCATCATTGAGTCCATCCTCACCTCCTCCATCACCATCTGGTACGCCGCTGCTACAGCCAAGGATAAGGGCAGGCTGCAGCGTGTCATTCGGTCTGCTGAGAAGGTGATTGGCTGCAGTCTACTGTCGCTCCAGGAACTGTACACCTCCAGGACCCTGAAGCAGGCAGGGAAGATTCTGGCAGATCCCTCCCACCCTGGTCACAGACTCTTTGAGACTCTCCCCTCTGGCAGGAGGCTGCGGTCCATCCGGACCAAAACCTCACGCCACAAGAACAGTTTGAACCCATCTGCCACCAGCCTGGTTAACAAAGCCCGGAAACCACCCTGACACTCTCTCTTTCCCCCACACCCCCCCTGTTTTTGCTGACAGGACACCCGTAACCTGTAACTCTATGCGTTACATTAACGCTCAGCATGGACTCCTGCTTTACTTGCACTGCCATACTTGCACAATGATCACCTGCACTGTTGTATTGCTCTTGCATCTTATACTGCTCTATATTTACTCTCACTCACTTAAAACTGTGCACATATATTTATATTATATTGTAGATATGTTTATACTGTTTAATTTGTATTGTATTGCACCAAACTACGCCAAAACAAATTCCTTGTATGTCCAAAAACGTACTTGGCAATAAAGCTTTTCTGATTCTGATTCTGATTAGGCTCCGGGCTCACGTCAGGACTAAGATGAGTCCTCGTGCAGCGAGAGGAGGCGTCAGTGTAGGTGCAATGTCTTTTCAGAGCAGGCTGTTGGTGCAGAGGTCGGCAATTTCCTTCACTCACACTGCGTGAAAAGTGAGAAGAAGGAACAGCAGAACTCTTTGTGGGCTCTGATAAAGTGCAGAGAACGTCTCTGGGTTCGGGCTGCCCAGATGAGGCAGCTTTAGTTGTAGAAATTGTGATGCTGCGGCTCCTCTTAAAAGACAGTTTAGAGGATGCAGATCCACTCTGTGTGGGGAATGTGTGTGGATGAGTTGCTGTGAGATTGACTGATCTGACAGGCAAGCTGCAATTTTTTGGAATCTTGCTCTTAGGAAAATGTTTGTGTTTTATTTCAAAATATTTTCCCACATATTTAAAGTCACACACATTCCCCTCAAGAAGTCATTTCCTGGGCTGTTTCCTTCCCCCATCCTGCGGCTGATGCTGACGGGCTCTGGGCAAACGCTGAGCCACGGGTTGGCGCACATGGAAAAACTGCTGAGGCTGAGAGGACGAGGTTGATCCCGTCGATCCTTCCAGTAGCCAGAGAGACGAGGGGTGCTGGCAGCACCAGATGACGAACAGTCTCTGAGACCTCATCAGTTTTCTGTGACTTCTCCAGGGACCAATCAGCGCATCTGGAGTGATGGGACCTTCCAGCATGTCCTTCTGTATATTGTCTGCATTGAGGGTGAAGCAGGCATGATGGAAAGTCCCTTCACGCTAGCTGCCTCTTGGATAATACTACGTAGCTCCAAGAGCAATGCACCGACAGCTGGGAGCGGGGTCGTCGCAGACATCGGAAGACTTGAGGTGGCTGAGCGTCCGCTCTTCTGCATCCAGGCTCCCCAGCTGGGATGCAGTAGCGGGACTGCTGCTACCGTTGTCCTCGTGGGTGGAATCAACCAATTCCTGCCCAACAACAAAAAATGTGATGGCTTCGTCCAGCAAGTAGCGGCCTGCGATGGGGAATGCCTCCTGGGCAGCAGCCTTAAAAAAGGCTACTCTCCTCCGCTTCTCCTCCAGCGGGAGAAGCTCACAAGAGCAACAGGAAGGCTGAAGCGATAGGGCGAGGTGAGCATGCTGAGGACCGAGGCAACCTTCGCAGATATTGTGCGGGTCAAAGCTGAGGATGTAGCCGGTCTGACAAGACCAGCACAGGCGGATGTTGTTGGACATAGCTCGTGAAGTTTAGTAATCAGTGCTCTTAAGCTGTCGCTGAAGAAAAAATGAGAGCCGTTTGTCCAGTCTCTCCGTAATTTATAAGGACCATGGTGGGGCCCACAAAGCAGGTGGGCCTAGACTAAAGTTTTCAGTGCTTCGCGTGAAGGGATAAACCCACTAACGAGAGCCTAAAAGGGCAAAGCCTATATGAAATAGAACCTGCCACTCCGTCCTTCCGAAGAACCATGGACGCCAGCATCAGATCCAGTAGCCTGGCTATCACAGTCTCTGAGGATCACCACACCTCCCACTTAGAAAGTGCTTGTCTCCTTTTCCTCATTCAAATCATCAACCCAGCCTGCCTGCGAGTAACTCTCCTCTTCTTCTCAGTGTCCTCTCGATCCAAGAGACAACTACTTCCCCCAGATCGTTTAATTCAATAAACTATATTTACGTGGAACACTTTATCTTCCCAGTGAAACATGCTGGCTGCAGCATCATACTGTGGGGTAGGGGGAGGAAACCGGACAGAATTGAAGGAGCAGGAAGAAAACTTGTAAGAGGCTGCAAATGATTTGAGATTGGGGCAGAGGTTCACCTTGCAGCAGGAAAAAAAACTAAACATACAACCAGGGCTACAATATTAAAGTTTAAATTGAAGCCCATTCATGTTTTAGAATGACACAGTCAGAGTCCAAACCCAAATCAAAATGAGAAACTGTGTCTAGACTTGAACATTTTAACAGTGTTCATGAATGGTCTTTATCTTGTCTGAGACTGGGGTTGTGTAAAACTGACATAAAATCCCAGTACAGTGAAGTTTGTGGCGGCAATATGACAAACTGAAAGTTACAAAGGGTATAAATACTTTTCCAAGGAATAGTACCTGGACCTTTGCACACGGAGAATCAGAACTCACTCCAAAGCGTTTACTTTGTACTTTAAAAAAATATGTCCAGGTTATAAGCAGGAGCTTGACTGGTGCATACATTACATAATGTGGATTTGCCAGCGGAGGCAGCAGTGACAGTACAGGCAAATACACACATTATCACACACACCTTTTATCTATTATAATACAGTGTTTCAAGATGAAAGATGAGACAGAAAACTGAACTTCACAAGAGACTCAAACCATCTGATGTGATTCGCCCCCTGATGTGAGTGAATTAATCATCTGTAAGCCAAACGGCTCTTGTGTGAGCTAATGGAAGAACTGCTTCAGCATGTGAAGAGAAGGTGATGTGCCGATGAGCAATGTCCTAGATATTTACAGGGTAAAATCCAGCACCGCAGGCAGTTCACCTACCTGCCTGTCAGCCCTCCAGTCATCTGGTCTTTTTTTCTCTCTATTTCTGTCTCCCTCTGTCTGTCTCTGCCTCCTTGGCTTTCTTGCTCAGTCAATACAGTTGGCTGAGAGACTGGGAGATGAAAAGAAAACAAAATGGCTTTTGATCCAGCAGCCTTATGTTAAGGCTCTGTCAGAGAACATTACACTGATAACCCCCACCAAAAACATCTACCAAGGGTTACCGACATCAAAGTTTCCAACTGTTAATGCAATACTCTTAATGCACTCTCATTAAGTTTGAGGATATTTAGTTAAAAAAAAAAAACAACCACGACACAGAAAAACATATAGCATTTCTTTAAATTGCTTATTTCATTTGATTTTTGCACTACTATTCTTTTCATATTTCCTGCAGCTGGAAGTACAAAGCAGAGTTCAGCCAGCAGCATTTTCAGGCACTTTTCTGTTAAGGGTGCTCTGATCGAATAACTGAACTGCATGCAATGTTGCATTTTTGGGAAGAGCAATGTTTCATGTTTGACACACTCACCGCAAAGGGAGAGCAATATTACCCATCTGTTATGCAGCAAACGGAGAGGAATAACACAGGGACCTTTGAAACTGCCAGGAAGATGAATTTAGTTCACTCCCGTGAGACATTCACGTTCTACATAACCTTGCTGAGGACTGTGAGACATTTGAGTTTCTTCTTGAGCAAGCCTCCAAACCTTTTACATCATTGCTGGCACAAATATAAGAGAGAACTTGCATTTTCAAGAACCCAAACTATGCATTTTGTTCTTTTTTTAATCTCTTTTTAGACAATTTTTTGCTGTATTTGCATGTTAATGTAAAACTTAAAAAGCCAAAGATCCAAGTTATCAAAACACTATTAGTTCCACTCATCTATTTGTTAGTTTCACCATCTGACTTTCTTTTATTGCCCTAAGAGTATTCTTTTTGCCACTTAAATTATTTGTTTGTTAGACTCCTTTAACTCAAAGCTGCACGCAAAAGTCACCAAATACGTTGGTTGTAAAACCAAACAAATGAGTATTCTTTATAAAAAAAAACTTCAGGCATCCAACAAAAATATTCCAGTGAAGGTATTTCAATTTTAACCAATGGGAAAGTCCTTGGGGTTAGCTTGGTGTGTGGCTAATTGTGTAAATCTTGTTACAAACCCTATTTGTATGCTAATAGTAGGTGTGTTAGGTTAATTTAGAAAAGAGTTGTATGCATCCAAACCAATTATCTTATTCAGAGCCTGAAATTTTTTTTTTTAAATGAAGCCCAGTTCATGTGTGTACTACAGCTCTCAAAAAATAAACAATACGGTTAGAAGTCAGAAATTATTTTAACTTATAAAAACATGATAACTGTATTTTTTTCCTCCTGGTTGAATGGTAAATTTGTCCTGTGCAATTCAGCTCAAATACAAACACGTTTGTTAGGAGATAAAAAAAATACAATTAAAAAATAAAACAAGTGCACACACATTCAAACAAAGACCTTGCTTATCCATCTTTTGATTCAATTCCAGCATTCGATCTTCTGGAGTTAGGCAGGTAGAGAGAACAAATAGATAGATGTGCATAATACAACACAATAAATGGTATTTAAATTTTGTAGGTAACCAGCATTGCCCTGTTTCTGCAGGGTCAGCTTACCCATTCAGAGCTAATGGGCCTTTTTGTGTTGCTTGCCTGAAAGGAACAAAATCAGCTTATTTTCCGAGGTTCTTTCTGAGGTTTTGTTGATTCGCTTTTTTAACATTACAAAATAAAAACCTAATATGATGTTATTCTCAAATACCATTAAAACCCTATAAATTCGAATTTTTCAGTTTAACCTTATTATGTCTCAAGTGACTGACAGTGAACTGTTGAATGTGTGCAACGCTGTTGCTGAAGGCGTAAGTGTTGTTGTCTTTTTATTTTTTCAAGTGTACTTACTATTAATGCATGAGAAGTGTTTTTCGTTTGACTACAGCCATTCAGCACTGGTTCTCTCTCGCCTTTCATACCTATCCATCACTGGAATGTTTTGCGTTGCACAAAAGCTTGTTTGTGGAGATAAATGCAGCATAAAAAGAAACATAAAATACCGCAATTATGTAGGACAACACTTTTTTAGAGACCACACTTTTGCAGCACTTGAATGAATGAACTGATGAGATGTTTTACAAAGCAGTCAACAGAAAGAGAGCAAAGAGTCAAGCAGCCTCAGGGAGGGAAAAAACACTGGGCCGCAACACGTTGGAGAGGTTTAGACTGGTGCTACACTAGGAGAGAGTCTGACTGTGGAGGCAGTAACACATAATGTGTTGTTGTTCTTTGTTTATCCACTTCTGCCTTTTTTGAGTGGGCAACAAAGAAATACATTTTATCATTTTGGGGATCCCAGATGTTATTTTGAAGTTCAAACACTTTAGAAAGGTAGCAGCAGCGTGAAATACATAGCCAAAGTTGTAAATAGGAACAAGCAGTTAGTAGAAAAAAATTAACTTAAAGGGATAGTTCAGGAACTTTGAAATGGGGATCTGTTAAAATAATATAAGGTGTTAAGATTTGAACTGAATGTGTCTTATCATCTTAATTTACTATAAAATAAAGCTTAAAGCTTGTTTGAGAGAAGCCAAAACTAAGTTGGACTTCTACCATCTAAAAAAACACTTCAGTGTCAAAGACATTGAAGCTTCTTATGCAAACATTGTTTTATGATAAACAGTTGTGACATTTGCAGTGGGTGGTAAATTACTAAGAAGCTGATTATAAGTCAGACAGGAAAAGGTGGTTCAGGCTGTGTGTTATCAATGATCTTCCTGAGTGAAACAAATATTGAAAATGTAGCACGTAATGTGACACCCTAATAGAACAGCAAGCAATAGTAAAAAGAAATAAAACAGTTCGTTCGTTTGTTCGTCGTCTTCCGCTTATCCGGGACCGGGTCGCGGGGGCAGCAGACTCAACAGAGACGCCCAGATGTCCCTCTCCCCAGACACCTCCTCCAGTTCCTCCAGGGGGAGCCCAAGGCGTTCCCAGGCCGGCCGAGAGACATAGTCCCTCCAGCATGTCCTGGGCCGTCCCCTGGGCCTCCTCCCGGTGGGACGTGCCTGGAACACCTCCCGAGGAGGCATCCTCGGGAGGAGGCACCTCCCCAGGAGGCATCCGGTATAGATGCCCGAGCCACCTCAACTGGCTCCTCTCGATGTGGAGGAGCAGCGGCTCTACACCGCGCCCCTCCCGGATGGCCGAGCTCTTCACCCTATCTCTAAGGGAGTGCCCAGCCACCCTATAGAGGAAACTCATTTCAGCCGCTTGTATCCGGGATGTCGTTCTTTCGGTCATGACCCAAAGTTCATGGCCATAGGTGAGGGTCGGAACGTAGACCGACCAGTAAATTGAGAGCTTTGCTTTTCGGCTCAGCTCTCTCTTCACCACAACGGACCGGCACAGCGCCCCCATTACTGTGGCAGCCGCACCGATCCGTCTGTCGATCTCCCGCTCCATTCTTCCCTCACTCGTGAACAAGACCCCGAGATACTTAAACTCCTCCACTTGAGGCAGGAACTCCCCTCCAACCTGAAGAGGATAAGCCACCCTTTTCCGGTCGAGTACCATGGCCTCGGACTTGGAGGAGCTGATCCTCATCCCAGCCGCTTCACACTCGGCTGCGAACCGCCACAGCGCGTGCTGTAGGTCTTGGCTAGAGGGGGCCAGCAGGACCACGTCATCTGCAAAAAGAAGAGACGAAATCCACTGCTCCCCAAACCCGACCCCCTCCGGCTCTTGGCTGCGTCTAGAAATCCTGTCCATAAAAGTTATGAACAGGACCGGTGACAAAGGGCAGCCCTGCCGGAGTCCAACATGCACTGGGAACAGGTCCGACTTAGTGCCGGCAATGCGGACCAAACTCCTGCTCCGCTCGTACAGGGACCGGATGGCCCCTAGTAAAGGGCCCCCGATTCCATACTCCTGGAGCACCCCCCCACAGGGCATCATGAGGGACACAGTCGAATGCCTTCTCCAGGTCCACAAAACACATGTGAACCGGTTGGGCAAACTCCCATGAACCCTCGAGCACCCTGTAGAGGGTATAGAGCTGGTCCAGTGTTCCACGGCCGGGACGAAAACCACACTGCTCCTCCTGAAGCCGAGGTTCGACTAGGTCAGCAGTCTCCCGCCCCCACTATAAACAGTGTTGGCGAAGCACTGCTTCCCCCTCCTGAGGCGACGGACGGTTTGCCAGAATCGCTTTGAGGCCAACCGGTAGTCCTTCTCCATGGCCTCACCGAACTCCTCCCAGGTCCGAGTTTTTGCCTCTGCCACAGCCCGGGCCGCAGCACGCTTGGCCTCACGGTACCCGTCAGCCGCCTCAGGAGTCCCACAAGCCAACCACAGCCGATGGGACTCCTTCTTCAGCTTAACAGCATCCCTTACTGCTGGTGTCCACCACCGGGTTCTGGGATTGCCGCCGCGACAGGCACCGCAGACCTTACGGCCACAGCTACGGGCAACAGCATCGACAATAGATGCGGAGAACATGGTCCACTCGGACTCTATGTCTCCAACATCCCCCGGGATCTGGTCGAAGCTCTCCCGGAGGTGGGAGTTGAATACATCCCTGGCCGAGGGCTCCGCCAGACGTTCCCAGCAGACCCTCACTATGCGCTTGGGCCTGCCAAGTCTGACTGGCTTTCTCCTCCTCCAGCGGATCCAACTCACCACCAGGTGATGATCAGTGGACAGCTCAGCCCCTCTCTTCACCCGAGTGTCCAAAACATGCGGCCGAAGGTCTGATGATACGACAACAAAGTCGATCATCGACCTCCTGCCTAGGGTGTCCTGGTGCCAAGTCCACTGATGGACACCCTTATGTTTGAACATGGTGTTCGTTATGGACAATCCGTGACTAGCACAGAAGTCCAATAACAAAACACCACTCGGATTCAGATCGGGGAGGCCATTCTTCCCGATCACGCCTCTCCAGGTGTCACTGTCATTTCCCACGTGGGCGTTGAAGTTCCCCAGCAGAATAATGGAGTCCCCGGGAGGGGCACTATCCAGCACCCCCGACAGGGACGCCAAGAAGGCCGGGTACTCTGCACTGCCACTCGGCCCGTAGGCTGAAATGATAGTCAGAGACCTCTCCCCAACCCGAAGGCACAGGGATACGACCCTCTCATCCACTGGGGTAAACCCCAACACGAGACGGCTGAGCTAGGGGGCAACAAGCAAACCCACACCAGCCCGCCGCCTCTCCCCGTGGGCCACTCCAGAGTAGAACAGAGTCCAACCCCTCTCAAGGAGATGGGTTCCAGAGCCCACGTTGTGCGTGGAGGCGAGCCCGACTATTTCTAGTCGATATCTCTTGACCTCCTGCACAAGCTCAGGCTCCTTCCCCCCCAGCGAGGTGACATTCCACGTCCCTAGAGCCAGCCTAAGCATCCGGGGATCGGGCCACTGAGGTCTCCACCTTTGTCCGCCACCCAATCCTCTTTGCACCGGTCCCTCACGGTTCCCCCTGCAGGTGGTGGGCCCACTGGGGGATGGCCTCGCATCTCTCGTTCGGGCTTGGCCCGGCCGGGTCTCGCGAGGAGCAACCCGGCCACCAGGCGCTCTCCGACGAGTCCCGACCCCAGGCCTGGCTCCAGGGTGGGACCCCGGCTCCGCCGTACCGGGCAACGTCACGTGCCTCGATATTTTATTCTTCATGAGGGATTCTTGAACCACTCTTTGTCTGACCCATCACCTAGAGCCTGTTTGCCATGGGAGACCCTACCAGGGGCATTTAGGCCCCAGACAACATAGCCTCTAGGATCATTTGAGCACTCAAACCCCTCCACCACGTTAAGGTGGTGGTTCAAGGAGGGGAAAATAAAATAGTGTTTCCCAAAATTGCTATATTTTTGGATTTTGCCACTTTATTTTTATATCAGGCAGTGACTGAATAGAAACTCCTTACATGCTCCCCTCTCAGGTGATGTTTCACTCAGGGAGATTAATGGTGGTGCAATGTTTCCTACCTCAGTTTCCCTTGTAAATAATCATCGGGTTCTAAGGAAAGAACTGTCCATTGCAAATGATATAACAATATAAAGATTCATAAAACACAACTGCTATGCTTTTTTTTTTTTAGAAATGCGCTTTGGTCTGAGCCCCTCTTGGACTAGCAGTTATCTTCATGCTACAGGACCAACTAATCTAGAATTACACTACATAAAGACACCAAGAGAGTTTTCTACTGCTGACAAGATATTCTGGTTATAATCTTTTAACAGAACCTCACTTCAGAAATTCTGAACTACACGTTTAAGCAAAAATCCAGCCTAAATGGTATTGACTGCTACTGTATTCCACAACTTCATTTAAACTTTGAAATTACCGATAATCTTAGTCAAAAGACTTAGTGGTGACACAAATGCTCTGTTTTGTTGCCTAAACATGTTTTTTATACATATCATGGATATACTGTGTAACAAAAACATTTCATAAGTTTCAGAGGTTTTTATTAGCAAATACAAACAACTTATGTGAAGTGGCATTATTTAATGGGTTGAACTTTCTTCATGACCTCTACAATTCTCTCTGACATGCTTCATATGACCTTCTGAGCCAAATCCTTTATGGTGGTGACCCGTTCTCATGTTATTGAGGCTTAGAGTTCATCACAACTGGCTTTGACTTCTCTTTTTGAGATTTGACCAAAAGTTCTCATAAAGCTTGAGCTCTGGTGAGTTTAATACCCACAAGTGCAGCTTAATGAAAACTATAAAGCTTGTCACAGAATTGTGACTGGACTGATAGGAGATTTTGCACTTGGACGATGTTTCGATCCCACCCTATATTCATGATCAAGTTTATGGGTGGAATTGTAAGTGCCCTTCTCTCTTGGATGAGAACAATACATGGTATCACTCACCTCAGCACTAATTAGGTTCATGATGTCCTAAATGATAAAAAGTAGGTTTTAAGAGTGAAATAATTTTGTCACAGGCTTCTGATCGTTGTTTTTCCTACAGAAATTTAGAAAAACCCTTAAAAGCAGTTATTAACTCATTTGTTGAGTGTTTGGGAAACAGCATCATTATTATTACTTTGTGGACAATCATAGGGAAACCACAGGTGATAAAACATGCAGCATTGTGCTACAAATGGTTTTAGAAATTTGCTAAACCATCTCAAAAGAAGTCTGTCGAAAGAGGTTTAGGCCCATTTCAAATGACTTGCATCAGGTGAAATGATAGGAAAACTATTAAGATATTACTCATAATAGTTATTGGGAGAGTGATTTACATTTTAATAGCTGCTATTTGTCCAAAAGGAAGCCCAATATTTTTCTATATGTGACACTGAATATGTTTGTATTCACCAAATCAAGAGAAAGAATATATGGTTTTGGTTTAGTTAAGCATATGTGTGGATAAGGCAGTAAATTCAAACATCTTAGGGTCTTTGTCTGACAGCAAATCATTACACAAACATGCCAAAATCGGCCTGTGATTGATATACTTTGACACAGTTTGAAGGTCAGATTTGACAGTGCTGATAAGCCCCTGACCACAGAATCTTTCTTTAAGTTTAATGCTGGGGTTCCTCTTTCTACTTCCTGTCTTCATCTAGAATACGATAGCCTATTGTGAGTTCTCAAACCAAAGATATTTCAAAGAATGCACAAATAATAAGGATTTCACTAACTTTAAAGGTAAAAATTGGTCTGCTTTACTAAGCTACAGAGAAATTGCCAATGTGAATCTGAAACTTTGCTCGAAACTTGCTAGCTCATTTAATTTTTAGTTCAAACCTGAGCTAGTCCGCTAACTCTGTGCTTAACTCAATGGTTTTCTGGATCAACACACTTTCAACAACTGGGGACAGGACCAACAATGCATCCACTTTCAACTTTTGCCCAACCTATACAGGACTTGTCCCTTAGAGCAGGGTTTCGTAATCCTGTTCCTTAGGGCCCACTGTCCTGCATGTTTTAGGTGTTTCCCTGTTGATGCACACCTAATCTGAATGAATGGGTGATATACTTCTGCAGCACTAGATGGCAGGTTGGGGAGATCATACAGTCATATGAATAAGGTGTGCTGGAACAGAGATGCATCTAAAACATGCAGGGGAGTGAGCCCTGAAGACCAGGGATAAGAAACACTGCCTTAGAGCCTCTCTAGCAGGTGTAGGATCCACAAGAGGTGGTCCTATGTAGCTAAGTCAAGCAGTGCCTAGGCCGATCATCCTTTCCTCTTGGCCAGGCACACATTCCCTCCCTCATGCGTACACATAAAAATATTCACACTCACGCACCCAACGTGAAGACAAACAACAATGGACGTCGCACCCTCACACTCCCCATACATACTCTGTACTTCCAAGTCCAGGTGCCGATACCCCATAGGAACAACCAACCCCTGGACCCAGGAGGTGGTCCCCTTCCTTCCAGGGGTGGATACAGGCAGACCCCGACCTCTTGCCCCGACCCCAGTCCCCAACGACCCCCATCCTCATCCAGAGAGGGGGCCATGTACAAAAGAGGGGTCAACATGGTCCAAACCAGCCCGCCAACCAGAGCTGCCACAGAATAAAATAGTCCCAACCCCCCAATGAATTCTGATCCCAACCCCATGAGTCCCCCACCACCAATGAGCCCCGACATGAATCTCCTCACTGGGCCACCCCATCCTGGACACAAATATTGAATCCCCCAAGATTTCCCCCCCACAGCACGTGGGCACACCTCCACAGGTGAGCTTCATCCCCGACAAGCCGACGAAGCAACACCCACATAACGCAAGCTCCACACACAGCCCCACTCCAAGCAGCCCCACCGCTTCTTGCCCCCACCACAACAGCAAGGCAAGGGCCCCATGCAATGCCACGCCAGCCCTCACCCACAGGCGCAACATGGCAGACACCGTCGAGTACCGAGCTCACAACGGAACCCCTGACTCCACTCTTAGATGGGACAAACTCACCTGGCAAGAGGTCCCTGGCCAGCGGCAAGCACTCAGCGCCAACGTCCCCCACCATGCCCCCGCAACCACACAGACACACCACATCACTGCCACTGCTACGATAACCCAGGTAGAAACATTGTCCAGCTCAGCTCTACCATCGCCGCTCAGCCAATCCAGATGCCGGTGACCCCACATCCAAGAAAAGGACACAACCCCCCCACCCCACACGCGGCATCCCCCCACGCCACCCTGTAGCCCGCTGCCTTGATCCCCCACCAGACACAACAACCAGCAGAGCAGCACACCGCGAAGCCCACCCAACCATTCGGCCACGCCAGCAGCCCCAGCCCATCAGTCCGTGAGAGGGAGACATGCACCAGCCGGGCCATTGTTCTGAAAGCAGTAGCATCGTGCTTTCTGCTTATGTTGTTGTTTATGTGCTGTGTGCTGCTTTGAGCTCCTTGAGGACAGAATCATACTGCGTGTTTTGAATAGTATTATACATAAACAGTTTTGCATTGTTTTTGCAGTTTTTGGCCTGTTTTCGGACCGCAAGATAATTGTATCTCTGCTATCAAACTACAAGAATCGCCGAACAGGGTGGAGTTGAATGCTCTTTGACCTGGAGTGGGGCGGGGTGTGAAGTGCCTCAGTAGCATTTAAAGAGACCGCACCAAAACGAGTTGCTCTCAGACGCACCTCAGAAGAGGGGAAAAGAGGGGCAATAACAAGGAATTCAGACCAAAGCATTGCAGTTTCACTTTATATATAGAACACAACTGAATGATTTAAAAGTAAAATGGAACATTTTAAAAGCAAGATATGTCTCCTTTAAAGTAATTTAGCTTCTGGCTGACACCTATATCAGCATTGTACTGGTTATCAAAAAGCAAAGCACTGATGACAAACAACTGCAAATTAGCTCAGCAGTAGATTACCTTTCTTTCAGAAGCACTTTGTCATAGAGGGCTGCTGTTATATATTTTTTTAGTATATTCTTTAAAATATTCTCTGTTTTTGTTGCTATGTCCTCAGTACATCAGTTTTTTGAATAATTTTTTTCTCTAACATGAAAGAAAATGGAAGATGGCTAATAGATTTCCAATTGCAGATTCATAAATTTAGTCAAGCATGTCATGTATACTGTGCCTAATAGAGGCCTGTGTCTGTGAAAAGGAATAAGCACTGAGTTGCCCTGTTTTCTTTTATGGATTTTTCAGCATAATTTGCCTAAAATTGTTATCTGTTTCGAAATAATTTAAAGATGTTCCAAAAATTCTATGTTAAACTGGAATTATATTATAATAAAACAAATGAGAGTAGCTGTATTCCGGTTTCAGGATTCCATGCTGTCCTGTCTCCTTTGTTCAGAAAGCCTGGAAGCAAAATATCCATCAAACAAAATACACAACTGGCAAAAATGTCACATTTTGTAAATGTCAATCAGACCATTATACAATCTCCTGCAGTGCCTGTTATTGGTGCCATATAATTCAATCCTTAAACTTTTTTTTTTCACTTTCCACAGAGTTCGAGTTTTTCCAGCTACTCTTGGGTCATGCTAGAGGAAGTGTTGAAATAATGCTGCGAGCAGAGATGTCATTACTGGCTTTTGCTGCTGTTCTCATTATATCAGATCAAGTGAAACAGCAGCCGCTTTGCTGCCTCTGGAAAGCTGTGATAGTAATTGTGTGTACACTCTGTGTGTGTGTGTGTTGCAGGAGGATTAGTGTGTGGATGTGGGAAAAAGACAGGACCATAAAAACAATGTTTTACTCCTGTACTCTTCTGCCAGTTTGTACAGTATCACTTCACAGAAATGCTTCTCCATAAAAAGATGGAGATGTTTTCCAACATAAGCAGCGAGAATCTAGTCATGCTACACCATCCTCCGACAGATGCATACCTATCAATTTATCCCAGACCAGCTCAAGGTCAAAAGGAGCTTTAAGTGTAAGCTAATACAGTCCAGGTTCTGTTTAATAAAGCACTCATATCATGCTGAGTTAGCCTTGAGTTGGCCTTTACTCTCTGGGAGTGAGTGATGAGAGACCACACTGAAAGACATGTGTAATAGCAAAGTAAGATGAAGTCAGCCTTTCCTGTTATTGCCATACACGCTGTATATTATAAACTTTACATAAACAACCATCATCTCCGCCCAGATAAGTTTTACTCCATTTGGATACACAGCCGAGCCCAAAAGGATCAGAACTCACCGCAGCTTTCTTTCATTGCGTGCCCCCTGCTGATGTCTAAATAAACATTAAGGAAATGAAGAAATACTGATTTAATGTTCTTCTCCTCAAAGGACACAGTTGGATTGAGCTCGAATGCCTTCAATCCATTTTTGGACTACATGAAAATAAACCATTTCCCCCATATTATGGTGCAGTTTCCATGAACTGTTCCATGAAAATGATAGCCTGGCTTACTGAAACACAAATTTTTAATAAGAGAAGAACAAATATACAGGTTTAATTTTGCTGAAACAGTTTGCACTTAGACACCATTCTTCCACATTACACCAGCAGCTCGTTTTCTGTTGTTCCCACTCTCTCCTGGAGTGCACTGGGTCTGAATTGGAGCTTTGACAGGGTGGAGCGCCAGTGTTTAGCTTTAATTTGAGGTTCTGTCTTAGCTGAGGTCGGAATGAGTCGGCCTGAAAAGCCAGAGGCCTGATTTGGCAGGTTAAGAATATTCTTCTGTATTACATACAGGACTATTAGTTTTAATATGTCTGAGCCGGCTTTAAGCCCAGTAATGGTGCTGAGAACCTCAAACAGCTTTAAAGTAAGGCATCTGGGGCTCACACCTCACAGCCATTCATTCTAGTACCAACACAAGAGAATGTTAAGTCAAAAAGCTGTTTAAAAACCTCAAGTTTGCCACAATTGGATCTGAGATAAGAGGGGTTTTGTTTTATGTTAGCACTATACTATACTTTCAATTTGAAAAAAAAAAAAAAAAAAACAGCTGCCAAGATGTACACAAAGGTAGAAGTTAGTATCGAACATAAATACAGGCTGTCAAACTTAATGTGCTTGCCTCATATCTGGGGCTTATCGTAAAACAATAACAAAATAATGCTGTGCAAAACAATGTTGAAATATTGTGTCGGTTTAACATTGCAAGATCTTGTGCCATATCCAGGAGCTATAACAAAAATGTACCTCCTAGTATGCTATACAGATGCAATGTCTGCGCTGATCAAGAATCACTCACCTTTGCATGCTGGACATACTCCCTGAATATTTTCAGCTAAAAATCTTTTGACCAGTTGGGGTCACTCAACCCAGCTACAGTACCTTGCGAAAATATTCGGCCCCCTTGAACTTTTCAACCTCTTGCCACATTTCAGGCTTCAAACATAAAGATATAAAATTCAAATTTTTTGTGAAGAATCAACCACAAGTGGGACACAATCGTGAAGTGGAATTCAATTTATTGGATGTGTCAAACTTGTTTAACAAATAAAAAACTGATAAGTGGGGTGTGCAATATTATTCGGCCCTCTTGCGTTAATACTTTGTAGCCCCACCCTTTGCTGCAATTACAGCTGCAAGTCGCTTGGGGTATGTCTCTATCAGTTTTGCACATCGAGAGACTGAAATTCTGGCCCATTCTTCCTTGCAAAACAGTTCGAGCTCAGTGAGGTTGGATGGAGAGCGTTCGTGAACAGCAGTCTTCAGCTCTTTCCACAGATTCTCGATTGGATTCAGGTCTGAACTTTGACTTGGCCATTCCAACACCTGGATACATTTATCTGTGAACCATTCCATTGTAGATTTGGCTTTATGTTTTGGATCATTGTCTTGTTGGAAGATAAATCTCCGTCCCAGTCTCAGGTCTCTTGCAGACTCCAACAGGTTTTCTTCCAGAGTGGTCCTGTATTTGGCCCCATCCATCTTCCCATCAATTTTGACCATCTTCCCTGTCCCTGGTGACGAAAAGCAGGCCCAAACCATGATGCTGCCACCACCATGTTTGACAGTGGGAATGGTGTGTTCAAGTTGATGAGCTGTGTTGCTTTTACGCCAAACATATCGTTTTGCATTGTGGCCAAACAGTTCGATTTTGGTTTCATCTGACCAGAACACCTTCTTCCACATGTTTGGTGTGTCTCCCAGGTGGCTTGTGGCAAACTTTAAACGAGGCTTTTTATGGATATCTTTGAGAAATGGCTTTCTTCTTGCCACTCTTCCATAAAGGCCAGATTTGTGCAGTGTACGACTAATTGTTGTCCTATGGACAGACTCTCCCACCTCAGCTGTAGATCTCTGCAGTTCATCCAGAGTGATCATGGGCCTCTTGGCTGCATCTCTGATCAGTCTTCTCCTTGTTCAAGATGAGAGTTTAGAGGGACGGCCGGGTCTTGGTAGATTTGCAGTGGTCTGATACTCCTTTCATTTCAATATGATTGCTTGCACAGTACTCCTTGGGATGTTTAAATCTTAGGAAATCTTTTTGTATCCAAATCCAGCTTTAAACTTCTTCACAACAGTATCTCGCACCTGCCTGGTGTGTTCCTTGGTCTTCATGATGCTCTCTGCGCTTTGAACAGAACCCTGAGACTATCACAGAGCAGGTGCATTTATACGGACTTGATTACACACAGGTGGATTCTATTTATCATCATCAGTCATTTTGGACAACATTGGATCATTCAGAGATCCTCACTGAACTTCTGGAGTGAGTTTGCTCCACTGAAAGTAAAGGGGCCGAATAATATTGGACGCCCCACTTTTCAGTTTTTTATTTGTTAAAAAAGTTTGACACATCCAATAAATTTCATTCCACTTCACGATTGTGTCCCACCTGTTGTTGATTCTTCACAAAAAAATTTGAATTTTATATCTTTATCTTTGAAGCCTGAAATGTGGCAAAAGGTCGAAAAGTTCAAGGGGGCCGAATACTTTCGCAAGGCACTGTATGTATGGAGTATTATTGTGTATGGATGAATATTCATCACCAAATATTTAGGTAATTCTTAAATTAGAAAAACAAAAAACCAAGGCATATCTTGTCCCGCAGCATTAGAACACGGAATTTCACGCTCTTCAACCCAGTGAACACAGGACCTGCTACGGGGATGCATCATGGGCTCTTCACATATGTTTATTAATGTAAAGGTGGAGATAAATAGTGTCTCATGCAGAGTTTTTGTAGTGACAACGATAAACTGTAATGGTTTCAGTAAAGTAGTGTTGTGATTATGAATATGAATATATTATTTAATATGTAATATTAATACTTTAATATTTTATAATAAAAAAAATTTCGGTCCGTTAAGGGTTGTCCTGTGAATACCAGCCCAATAAGGCGGTGGACACAATTGAAAGGGATAAGCCAAGCTCTGACATAGTTGAACAGCAAAACTCTGCACACACATGGAATGAATTCACACACTTTCTTAAAATACAAGAATTTACAAACAAAAATAAGTCAACTCAAGTCAAACATATTTCAATCAACAAACTCTTTACTATAAGTTGCTAAAACAACTAAACTACCAAGCAAAATGAAAAGAATAAGGAAGACCAATGGGCTATGTACAATATAAACAAGTTAAACAAAGATGGTTGAAAACCATGACGGAAAGAGTGATGCAACATTACCAAGCAATGTTATTTATGTTTGAGAACCAAGGGTTATCTTGAAGAATCTGGAAGTGAAGTTAAGTTAGTCTTGGAACTAACTTAGGCAATAAGTTGTGTACCTTTAGACAGCCACTCACAATGCAAGATCAGATAAAACATTATTTTAATAAGATAATATTTTAAAGAATGATTTGCTGAATAAAACCAACCTTCCGGATGACCAATTCTCAATGGTGTTTAATTAGCTGCCTTTATTTATTAAAATAATATTTAAAGAAATATTTTTTTGAATAAAAACCAAATATTTGAGAAATGGGCTTAATTGTGTTACTTAGTTATCAAGTTTAGTAAAATAATATTTAGGGAAATATAATTTTACTAGATTGAAAACTAATAACCTTTTTGGGTAAATGATCTTTAGCATGCAAGCACGTGTCCTTAGCTGTTAGCGGTCAAAGCTAACAAAAGAAGCTTATAGCTTATCATCAGAATCAAACACATACCTTTAAAATACCATTAATAAAAGGGTTAAAATGCATAAGCATGGAAGACTTCTGTGTTTAAAACCACCCCTTAAATAAAGTTTGTCTTAACTTTAAAAAACAAAAAACACAAATACTGAACACACAAACTGAGCTCATGTGCTGAGCAGATAATCTGCTAGCACTAAGATGGCTGAGTTTTCAACACAAACAAAACCAAACATCATAAAATGAAAAATTTTTAGATTATTTCATTCTAAACTACTTCTCTCTGCCCAATATACACCCTCTTACGTGAACCATGCTGAGGAAAAGTCGTCCGGGACGACGAAGTTCAAGAAAGCATCCACAGTGAACAACGGGCTCGTTCTGTCGGCCGGCCAAACTGCACGTTACTGCTGTAACCACGGTGATGTGGTCCCGTTGTCCTTCCATCAGACCGGGAAAACTGCTTCACTCGGCATTGTAGAGACAGGGTCTCTGCTGGGAACTCTCAGGAACACAGTTTGCTTGTGTAGACCTCAGAGAGAAAGTCAAGCCACGCTTGTACCTTAATTATCCCGTTCATGAATGAATACCGGATACACAAACAGCAATTCATTCCTACTTAACTTAGTGCATATGATCACGTGATCATATGACACTCCAGTTTGAAGAGTTATGTCTGTTTGCGCTGTGTCCCTCAGTTCAGTTCCGCTGGGGACATGCTTGGAAGAGGTCAGTTTGTTGCAAAAGCTGGGTTTTATTCAAACAGTAACGTCACAGGAAGTCCGCTGTTATTCTCTGTTCCTGGCTCTGCTGAAGTAGGTTAATGCAATTTATTTTGAAAGTTCCAGAAAAGTTCTTATCATGTGTACCCATGGCTGTGGTCCCAACAGTAGGAATACATAAATATATATAATGTATACATAAAATATATCTTTTATATATGCTTTATATTTGAAAATGTGATTAAACACAATTATTTTGTTTAGCAGCACAGTTGAATTGTGTAATGGAACTGGTGTACTGAAATAGCCTGTTTATTCGTTTGTAGGTTTCTTTTTTAGAGCATTGCTTTTTATCGTCATTTTTATGTTATATTCATACAGTATATACCACAAAATACTGAGATAAACCTTTAGGTCCATATCGGCAATGAGTAAGTAGCTCATCATTTGCAGTATAGTAAGAAACTGTGTGATGGTAGCTTTAATGAGTACTGCTTTGTTTCCTGATGGATACAAAAAGATGTTGCTCATTTAGTTGCCCATTTGACTGCCTTAAGTGCTTAGGTAGAAGGCAGTAAGATGTTTCCCCTCCAGTTGCCTTCTACTGAAGCATTTAGGATTGTCATGTCATGGATTACTGAGAATCTCACCAGCCTATTTTACTGTTGTTCTCGTAGCTAAATCTATTCACCGTAGACATGTTACTTAGTGGTAGAAAACCAATATGTGTTTGTGTTCTCTCTGGCTATCACAACAATAACCTGTAAATAATGCTCAATATAATACTTTACCCTTCTATCCCAACATAATGTTTTATGTCTTATATGTTTTAGATTTGAGAATTAAACCAGGATGTTTCTATGTCTTTTTATGTGTGTAGTTGCTACATGCTTGTTAGACAACCCAAGCCTGTTGTTATGTTTTAAGGCAGTAGTTCAGAAACGTGTTTCTCTCCCTTTCAGAACTTGACAGCATCCTTCTTTTATTTATTTTTCATATTCACCAGAAAGATAATTCTTGAAATCTTGAAAGATTTCATTAAATCAGACTTTTCTCTCTTTGAATCATTGGCAAGTTAAAGGCTTGACAGAGAAAGCTTCAGGAATGAGCAGATGGTGTAGCATCGTTAACCTTTAGTGGAAATGCGTTCTAGATTGAGGAATACATCTGAAATATTTTCTGAACTTTTTAAGGTCACACTGTCAGGAGAACTGACTTTTATGTCTTTGCTTATCAGACAGTATTTCTTATGAATCTGTGAAATGTGTGAAGAACTGTTTCATCCACAGAAGATAAGAATTGTAGGCTAATAGACGGAGGTACAGTTTGCAGATGATAGAATAAACCATCCTTATTGACAAAAATTGGGTCAAAAGCAAGGCTTGAGACATGAATAAACTTCAAGAAGATAACTTTTATTGTAGTTAGTGGGCTTTACACAAAACAGAAATCTACTCATAGATGACAGGGAATATGGTGGTTATGATGTCTCTTTTCTAATGAGTGTTATGTGCATATTCATGTAAAAAGAAAGCTGTTAAAGATTAAAAGAAAACCACAAACATGCTGGAAAATAGATTATAATGAGAGAAACCTTTAAACAGTGTTGCAACCATCAGGACAAAACAGGAATGGTTTAGACTAATTCTGGTTGTGCAAATAGGTTAGAAAGAAAGAAACATGTTAAAACTTTAAATATTATACTTATTAACTTAATATTATACTTGTTGTTTGACTAAATGTTCATTCATAATCTAACAATTCTATAGTTAATATTAGCTTTTATGTAGTTACAGCATTAAACAGCATAGAGCATTGCTGTCTAGTTTTTCTCTGGTTTATTATCAGGAAAAAAATTCAACAGGACAGGTGGGATTTCTTACAGTTTAATCTGAAGCTCTGAGCATAAACTGGTTGAGGGCACATTAGGATTTCAGAGTATACTACAATGGTGATCTAATGAGGTTGACAGCTTGTTTGATGCTCTTTTAGCTCAATGTAGTGGGCTAAGCTAGTAGTCCTGGTATTGCAGTGTTCTGACCAAGTACAAGTAAAAAGTGGTCTTCAAAAGAATTCCTGTTGTAGACTATAGAAACACCCTTATCCTTGTAAAATCCACCTAAAACTGGCATCAGCAGAATGCCTGGTTTTGGAATTTCTCATTAATTCTTTATTTCTGAAGTTATTTCAACCATCAGCTCTCAGGTGTTTCAGTTTCATTGTCCAACCCCTGTATTTAAATTTGCCAGTCTGTTTACCACACCCTGTCATTTTAGTGTGGGAGGTTTCATGACTAAATTGGACCAGCCTGGTAGCCAGTCTTCATTGATTGCACATTGCACCAGTAAGAGCAGAGTGGGAAGGTTCAATTAGCAGGGTAAGAACACAGTTTTGCTAAAAATATTGAAATGCACACAACATTATGGGTGACATACCAGAGTTCAAAAGAGGATAAATGGTTGGTGCATGTCTTGCTGGCGCATCTGTGACCAAGACAGCAAGTCTTTGTGATGTATCAAGAGCCACGGTATCCAAGGTAATGTCAGCATACCGCCAAGAAGGATGAACCACATCCAACAGGATTAACTGTGGACGCAAGAGGAAGCTGTCTGAAAGGGATGTTCGGGTGCTAACACGTATTGTATCCAAAAAACATAAACTACGGCTGCCCAAATCACGGCAGAATTAAATGTGCACCTCAACTCTCCTGTTTCCACCAGAACTGTCCGTCAGGAGCTCCACAGGGTCAATATACACGGCAGGGCTGCTATAGCCAAACCTTTGGTCACTCATGCCAATGCCAAATGTCGGTTTCAATGGTGCAAGGAGTGCAAAAACATGTGAAACATGTATTGTTCTCTGATGAGTCCACCTTTACTGTTTTCCCCACATCTGGGAGAGTTACGGTGTGGAGAAGCCCCAAAGAAGCGTACCACCCAGACTGTTGTATGCCCAGAGTGAAGCATGGGGGTGGATCAGTGATGGTTTGGGATGCCATATCATGGCATTCCCTTGGCCCAATACTTGTGCTAGATGGGCGCGTCACTGCCAAGGACTACCGAACCATTCTTGAGGACCATGTGCATCCAATGGTTCAAACATTGTATCCTGAAGGCGGTGCTGTGTATCAGGATGACAATGCACCAATACACACAGCAAGACTGGTGAAAGATTGGTTTGATGAACATGAAAGTGAAGTTGAACATCTCCCATGGCCTGCACAGTCACCAGATCTAAATATTATTGAGCCACTTTGGGGTGTTTTGGAGGAGCGAGTCAGGAAACGTTTTCCTCCACCAGTATCACGTAGTGACCTGGCCACTATCCTGCAAGAAGAATGGCTTAAAATGCCTCTCACCACTGTGCAGGACTTGTATATGTCATTCCCAAGATTAATTGACACTGTACTGGGCCCAAAAGGTGGCCCTACACCATACTAATAAATTATTGTGGTCTAAAACCAGGTGTTTCAGTTTCATTGTCCAACCCCTGTAGTATATATATATATATATATATATATATATATATATATATATATATATAATCTTAATCATATTTTTCTAACTTTGCTAACAGAATAATGTTGTCTTTGTGCAATATCCACAGAGAGCCAAAGAAGAGGGTGAATAGTTTATAGCCACAAGTTGGTAAAAGAAAGCAGATATCAAGAGTGGCATGGTGGAGGATCACAGAATGCAGACGGACAGGCATCTTAACCGTAAGTAAAGACGCTTTATTTTAAGCAAAGCACTCACAAAAGGAAGCAGAAACAAAATAGGTACAGGCACAGGTGACAGCAAGAAGTAGTGATGTTTCCGCGATGTTAAACAGAATGATTGTGTATATATATATATATACATACATATATATATACATACATTATATATATATATATATATATATATATATATTAAGATTAAACAATGCTTGCTGTGTTTAGTGGTTATATCATCAAAAGCTTTTTATGTGGCTTTGATAAAAAACAAAAACTTGACCGACTGTGTGCATATGTGTTTTTCTCAGTGCAGTGATTATGACTTTGTATGCAGGCAACATGGAGCTCCAAAAGCAGAATGGTGAGGTTCCAGATCTCACTTTGTGTGTTGGACTTTGCCCAGAGGCTCACATTAATGAAGGGCCCCGTGCAGACCAATGAAGAAATAAACAGGCGAGACCAATGTCAGACTGTCTACCGATTGATTTTCAGAGGCGATCCTCATATCATCCTTGAGTCTGATATCATATCTGTCTCCAGTGTCAACCCCCAAACACCCATCTGAGATGAAAAAGCCAGACACGGTGCCATGTAATAGTGCTTTGAACCTGAGGCAGTGGGGCTTTTCAAATAAATGCCTTTGCACCTGGAAAAAAACAAACCAAAAAACATCAGCATTATTTGTCTGCACGCTAATGTTTCAGGCCTTTGGAAATGGTAAAAAAAGGCGGGCTCATATTTTGTAGTATTTCTTTAATATGAAATCACATTGCTGCTGTGTGTCTCAAGATTAGAGCTTTTGAAGTAGGAACAGAACATCATTTTATTCTTGTTTTTTATTAATATGAAAAAAAAAACCTCAGAAGCTCACCTTTAAGGCCGTCTTTGTAGTTTCACTGGAGACATGGAGTCATTTTTGAGCTCTATTATCAGTCAGCTCGATGCTGAAAACAGATTATTCTCGTGGGTGTTGTTTGTGACAACTGAGAATAGTGTGTTGCTTAAATGTCAGCAAAAAAAGCCAGCTTTGTGGGATGGAAATTTGATTTCTCCTTGCTCATAACACTCCCCAGACACTGTGTAACGTTTTTATAGTAAATTGGATAAGGTAAAGATTTAATTTAAAATAACTCACATCAGTATGCATTCACAGCCAATAAAAATGCGTCCCTGCTGTCTGACAGAGCCTTTGGCGCCCCGAAATTAAAGCATTGAATCACGGAAAGAGCAAATCATTAAAGCTTTTCCTGTGCATGTGTCTCTATCGGCTGGGATAACTATGTAGTTCGGGTATAACGGTTTGCCCTTGCTTTGCTGCCCTCTGTTGCTTTGAAGTCTGTCCAGGGAGACAATCGTTGCCCTCATGTTTCAGCCGGATAGTGAAGGATATATGACTGTTAGCTTCCAGAGACCTTTTGGAGTCCACCACTAGTCTAATGTGAAGCCATGTGGGCTGATTTTATGGGAAATCTTTGAAATGGTAAAAATGTTCAGGGAAACAGTAGCTTTTTCTGCTCCGAGAGAGAAGGAAAGAGGGAAAGAGTGAGGTAGGTAGAAGGAGGGGGTCTAGGAAGTTGCGCTCTGGTTCACAGAGATGTAATGATGTGCTGGAATGAGCTGGGGTTTGCCGGAGGATTACCGTCTGTCTTCGAAGCTAGCGCTGCTCTCCAAGGCCACTGTTTCAGCCCCTATGGAGCAAACTTGCTGCCAGTGCCAATATGAAAAGAGAAGGGCAGCATGTGCTCTAAGAAAATAAGCCTTTGGCATGTTGGGTTTTGTGCACACTGAAAAATCTAATGGATGTAGAGAAAAAACAAACAGTCTTTTTTTAAACACTGGGGTGGTACAAAGCTTTGAAATTGTAACTTCCATTAATGGATGTTGAGTTAAATTAAGGCAAATATGACAATTTCATCCTATTTGGCCTCGTTTTTACAAAACAAAATATGTACCACCACTTCAGACTGTTTTTAAGTTCTACATGCTAACTAAAGAGCTTGAAAAATTTGTGAATAACTGATTAAAGAAAATGTCAGACTTCAAGCTGCAGTCACACTTTTTAGTGTGAATACTATCTTATTGAAAAATGTGGTATGCAGTTCAAACTGTTAGGGAATCAAGGAAATTTACAGCAAGTCCTTCAAGTCATTTTATTCTGAATAGTGTACGTGCATTGGGAATAAAGTTGTTGAATTCAGTTTTCTGCTGCATCATGACAGGGTTTGGGTAAACTACATGATGCTTCTATGAGAACTTTCTTTTGCGAAGCAACGGCCAATGTCAATAGCCAGCCTTCAACATTAAAGGGAATAAATTACCCTAGTTCTCTTAAGCCTTTAACCCCCAATCACCTGATTCAAATGATATGGCCGTGGCTCTTCCAGGAGGCTTTGTGAGGGAGGATGTCTACTCTTCAAAGTGCTGGCATCATGTACAGTTTTTGATCAAACAGATTTAGAGTTGGTGGAAGAGGGAATACTTGCCGAATATTTCTATTCTCAAAATTAGCATGTGACTCAGCGCAGTCTTAAAGTAAATTATGTTGTCTTAGTAATGGAGGACTTTCTCCCAAGAAATCACTTGCACTTGGGTTGTGTTGTGCAGACAGTGGTTGATAATGACAGTTTGGTGTGAAGAGTGTCAAAAATAAAGTCAAAAATAGGACAACAGAGATGAGGAATGGATCATATTTTCTCTAAAACTTCAGGTATAGAAATTGGTGCTGTGGTTGGAATATGGATCATACATCAAATATACTTATATGGACATGACTCATTTAATTTGCACAATTTTTGGTGTTCTATTTAAAAAGGGTGAATCATGAAGTCTCATTTAAAATTTTTTGGAATCATGCAGAGAATGGTTTTTTCATGCATGATTAGTGGGAGTGTAACAGACTGTAAATTTGAGGTTTTGATGGCTTTATTTTATATATGATCTGTGCCAGTTTTTATGAATTGCACCCCGTGGTGAAAGTAGCAAGGTATGTTTTCTGTTGTTTTTCATTCATATTATAAAAAACTGTGTTTGTTTATGTAAGTGATGTGTTTGTTTGTGTGTTTTTAGCTTTCACAATGATCCGGTTGATTGATGATCAACGAAGAGACATAAATAAATTAAAACCTCCCATCAAGGCTACGCTCAACTTTGCTCCAGAGCTGGGGGGCTCCTACACGTTACTTTAGCTGTGATGCTACCTCCTCATTTTATCTATTATTTTTCAAGTGTTCACCTTCAAGTAGTCAAATAATTCACTGTTGCGTCAGTTCTGAACACTGGCATACAGATGCAGTATGCATGCGTATGAGATCCATGGCTCTCATTCAGCTAAATGTTTTGATATGTCCAAAAAATGCGTACAAATCTGGCTTAGTTGGAGATCAAATTATGAATACCTCTGTGTCAATTTATATTAAGGCGATGGCGGAGTGGTATTTACCCATGACATTGAGTCTTTCCACACCATTGAGAAAAAAATACAGAAACACAATTGTTTGATGTATCTCATCAGTCTAGTTTTAAGAAACAGCACAGCACTGTGATTGTTTTCAGCCAAGTTTTAAATAGTTTAATAGCCTTGAATGGTTGTTGGGTGGACGGTTGTTAAATGAATAGGGGGTTGTAGGTGGTACATCTAGACAGGCTGGTCTGAGTATTTTTAAAACTACTGATTTGCTTGGTTTATTACAATCATCTTTAAGGTTAGAGAGAAAGAATTGTAAAAAGGAAAATATCCAGAGAGTGGCAGCTGCGTGTCTTGTTTATATCAGAGGTTTGTAAGAGAATGGGACGATGGGTTTCAGATGATACAAACGCAACAGAAGATACAATAACCACTTGTTACAGTCAAGATGTGCTCATATATTATCTCTGACTGTGCAACAGGTTGAACCATGAACCAGATAGATTACAGCAGCAGAATACCACACCCGGTGCCACTCCTGTCAGATAGGAGGAGAAAACTGAGGCTATGATTTGTGCCAGCTCACCAAACCTGGACAATAATATATTGGAAAAATATTGCCTGGTCCCACGAGTCTCATGTTTTATTTTTTTTTTACTCTGTCCTGTCCAGCAGAGTAGCGCTCAGAATTGTTGTCTGAGTGTCAAGAAATTGCCCAACAGATTGACCTTCACAAGCGGAACATCACAGCTAATGCTTTAAAGCTCTGCTTGATATTTATAAAAGAAACATTACTATAAACTTCTTTGGGAATATTTCAATTGTTACGGACACGGAGAATGAAATGAAAAGGAAAAAAGAAGCTTGAAAAAGAGAGAGATGGGGCAAAAGGGAAAAAGGGGAGAAAAGGAGGAAAGAGTGAAGGAGAGAAAGAAGGATGAAGAGAATACAAGATTACACTCTGCTTGCTTATACACCTGCAGCTGTTTTTTGTTTTGTTTTGTTTTTAACAAAATAGTACACGGTACTTATGAATGTAAAATGTACTTAGTGAGAGGTGCAGCCCAATATAGAAGATCTGTGTATCTGTCAACACTTGATGCTTAACACCTGTGAGTATGAGTGTGGACGAGCTTTTGTATACAAGGTTTCTCCGCAAAAATTTGGAATAGCGAGTGTGAGGACCCACAGACCTGCCCCATGGTCCCCGGACGGACACTGAGGAGATCCGAGCTACAGACATCCAAAGGCCTCCCAAAGCACAGGAACCCCAGGAGAACCACCGCCGGGACTACCGAAACCCCCACAGAGAAGAGCAGTGGATAGTCCCAGGGGAACCACCCAGCAGCGACAGTGCAGAAGCCCCAGGAAGCCGCAGCAACGAGCCCACAGGCCCCGCCAGCAGCCGTCCACGCCCGATCAGATCCAGCCATGGACCCAGAGACCCAAGACCCCGGGACACACCACCCCCCATGCAGAGGCCCGACAGAGCCCAGGGGGCCAGGCCCCGGCAAGCAGCCACCGGGAGTGAGCCAGCAAACACCAAAGCACCCAGCCCCGGACACCGAGAACCACAAGCACCCATCTCTAGAAAACCTTATTATACACTGTGGAGCCATGGATGACGTGGCTAAGAAAAAATCAGAAAGACTGAAGGAGGATTTCACTTGTCTTCTGAATATTGTTGGAGGTCTCAATATCAAGGTGTTTCTCAGGGGACCCTTTTGCACCGATTTTCTGTGGAGATGAGGTTTTTTCCAGACTTCTGATGATTAATAAGTGATTGAAAAAAACATGTGCCACCACACTTGTGAACTTCATTGACAACTTTCATATTTTTTGGGAAAAAAGACAACTCTTCAAGCAAGATGGTTTCTATTTGAACAAGCCAGGAGCCAGACGTCTCACATCTAATCTCTTCTATTCAGTAAATAATCCACCAGCAGCTTCAACCTTCAGCAGAGAACATGGAGTATCAACAACAATGATAACGCTGCCTCCAACAGCTCCAGCAGAAACAATCAGCCAGTTGGCTGAGAAAGAGAGGTCATCACAAAAGGTCTCCCCATCGAAATCCAAAGGAGAAGTGGACCCCCCCATTATACCCCCATCCTCCCAAACCCAGACCGACACCCCCGGTAAACCCCCCTCACCCCAGACCGTACAGAACTCTCCCATCTCCCCACTGAGCCCGCTTTTTGCTTTACTGGATTCTGATAACATGAAAGGAGCTCTTAAAATTGGGACCCAAATAGCTCTGACATCTTCTCCATTCAACACCCCCCATGGCTGAGGCCCTGCTACTAAACCAACATCTTCCAAATGCCGCAGACCTCCAGCACCTCCTAATCTATCTCCTCCTAATCAGGACCTTCAAATCACTTCTCTGTGATACAGTCTGGGCCCCAGTGGTAACTCTATCAGAAATGAGCATGTCCAGGAAAAACTTGGGCCACCGATAAGAGATAGTTGTAAAATCTCTGTGCTTATACATGACAGAAAGAACAAAGCCAAAAGGATAAGAGACAGTAATAAACAATCAACAAAAGCCCTAAACTGTCAGGTACAACCACACACAGAGTTAATATCAGCAACTAAGTCATATAAACTGGCTTTACTGAACATTAGATCTCTGTCAGGAAAATAATTTTTAATCAATGACTTCATTACTGACCACGATCTTGATGTTATGTTTTTAACAGAAACATGGTTACATGGATTTAATGAAGCTCCCATTCTGATAGAGGCGACGCCTCCGAACTACAATTTTTTGTGAGAGCAAACAGCAAAGAAAAGGTGGAGGGGTGGCCACTTTGTTTAAAAATGTATTAGTGTAAAAAAGTATTTCTGGGCAAATTTGACTCTTTTGAATATTTGGCTCTCCAGGTAAAGAGCCTGGTCCGAACCATGTTCTTGAATATTTACAGGCTTCCTAAGTCCAAAACAAACTTTATCAGTGATTTTAATGAGCTTTTATCTCTGATTTGTGTTCATTATGACTGTTTAATTATTGTGGGAGACTTCTACATTGACATGGACAATCCTGAAGACAGAAGTACAATAGATCTATGTGACAGTCTTAGAAATTTTGGTTTGACTCAACATGTTAAACAGCAAACGCACAAACGGGGACATATTTTGGACTTTATCATCACTAAGGGTATAAACATTTCCAAGGTGTCTGTAACTGATGTTGCCCTATCTGACCACTTTTATTTTATTTTGGAAAGCATCATCTGCAATGACTGTTTGCCAAAGAGACATGATAAGAAAACGCATCTTTAAGGACGGTGCTGCTGAAACCTTTAACCAGATTTACTCTTCTTCCTCCACTTTGCCCTGTAACACTATAGATGAGCTGGTAGATAACTTTCATTCTAAAATCTCAGACATCATTGATTCAATTGCTCCAATTAAAGTGAAAGTCGTTTCTGGGAAGAAAATGTCTCCATGGAGAAGTGCTCCACCAGTCAGAAGTGAAAAAAAGGAGTGTCGAAAAGCTGATCGCAGGTGGCGAAAGACTGGACTCCAGGTTCACTATATTATCTATAAAGAGAGACTATACAGATATAACCTACAACTGAAAAATGCAAGGGAATCCTTCTTTTCTCAGGTCAGGAAAAACATTAAATATACTTGTGCATTATTTACCACGGTCGACAGGTAAACAAACCCTCCTGTAACTGTAGCATCTGAACTCCACTCTCCCAGGGCCTGCAATGAATTTGCTAAATTCTTTACTGAAAAAACCCAAAAGATATGAGAGGCAGTCAGCACATCCACATCAACTCCAGTACCAATGTTGTCTCCAACTAGAACTGATTTTGACAAAATTTCCCAATTTCACCAAATAAACTGCAAAATCTTAGAAGAAATCGTACAGCAACTAAGCTCTTCTTCCTGCTGTCTCGATCTTTTACCCACAGCATTCCTTAAGAAAGCTTTGCCTGTAATAACATCTGATTTAACTCAAATAATAAACACGTCCCTTTTGTCAGGTGTTTTCCCCCGGGCCTTAAAAACAGCAATTATCAAACCTCTATTGAAAAAGAGCAACTTGGACAAGCTGCTACTACAGAACTACAGGCCTATATCAAACCTCCCCTTCATCAGTAAGATTATTGAAAAAGCTGTGTTTCAACAGTTAAACAACTTCCTAACAACGACCAACCGCTTCGATGTCTTCTAGCCAGGCTTCCGTGCTCACCACAGTACAGAGACTGCTCTTTTCAAGGTGTTCAATGACATCTGTATAAATGCAGACTGTGGAAGAACCACAGTGCTGGTATTATTGGACCTTAGTGCAGCATTCGACACTGTTGCTCACTCCATTTTATTAGAGCACCTGGAAAACTGGGTCGGCCTTTCTGGTACAGCACTCAACTGGTTTAAATCCTACTTGAAGGACAGGGACTTTTTTGTGTCATTAGGTAACTTTACATTAGAGAGCACAAAAATAACATGTGGCGTTCCCCAAGGGTCCATCTTAGGGCCCCTCCTATTCAATATCTACATGCTCCCCCTAACTCAGATTTTAATAAAAAACAACGTAAGTTATCATAACTATGCAGATGACACACAGCTATACGTTACAATGTCACTAGGTGACTATGAACCCATTCAAGCGCTGGGTAAATGCATACAAGAAATCAATGCAGAGATGGGCCTAAATTTTCTTTAGCTGAATCAAAACAAAACTGAAGTAATAATTTTTGGACCAAAGGAAGAGCGTTTAAAAGTTAGCACACAGCTTCAGTTAATACAGCTAGAAACCACCAGTCAGGCTCGAAACCTGGGTGTAGTGATGGACTCAGACCTGAACCTTCAGAGGCACATAAAGGTAGTAACTAGGTCGGCCTTCTATCACCTAAAGAACATCTCCAGGATTAAAGGACTAATGTCTCAGCAGGACCTTGAAAAACTAATTAATGCGTTCATCTTCAGTAGAATTGATTACTGCAACGGTGTCTTCACAGGTCTGCCTAAAAAGTCGATCAGACAGCTGCAGTTGATCCAGAACGCTGCTGCCCGCGTCCACACTATAACTAAGAAAGTGGAGCACATCACCCCGGTTCTAAAGTCCCTACACTGGGTCCCTGTAGCTCAGAGAATAGACTTTAAAATACTTCTTTTAGTCTATGAATCACTGAATGGCTTAGCACCAAAATACATTACAGACTTGTTGTCAGTGTATCAACCACCCAGACCTCCCAGGTCTTCTGGCTCAAATCTATTCTGCATACCCAAAACCAGAACTAAACATGGAGAAGCAGCTTTTAGTTCTTATGCTCCACTAATCTGGAATAAACTGCCAGAAAACTGTAAAAGCGCTGAAACCCTAAGTTGCTATAAATCAACATTAAAAACTTATTTGTTTAGAGTGGCCTTTGACTGTGCCATTTAGGCATGATTAGTTGCGTTTTCAGTCCAATATTCTTTTCATTTTCTTGTCCATCATTCTACTCTCTTTATTTTATTTTACTTTTTTAAATTACCTCTGTTGTTTGATTTTATCATTTGATTTGTTTTTCTGTGTCTGTATCTGTGTTTATTTGCTTTGTGATTGTATTGTAATTGTATGTACAGCTCTTTGAGTGTCTCGTTGCTGAAAAGCACTATATAAATAAACTTACCTTACCTTACAAGTAGACCAGCGGGCAGAGACTCCAACCACCGGCAGGTAGTGTGGCGGGGAGGAAATAGGCCCCCCATAATATGGGGGATCCTAAGCTGATCCAGGAGAGGGAGTAGTCCAAGGCAAAAAAAAAAAAAACAGGCACACACAGTCACACTCACCCACTTCCACCCTCATGCATACACATAAAATCACTCGCACCCAACGTAAAGACAAACAACAATGGACGTCATACACTCACTCACATTCCCCATGCATACTCTATACACCCAGTACTCCCTAGGGGCAACCAGCCCCCGGACCCAGGAGGTGGTCCCCTTCCCTCCTGGGGCAGAGACAGGCAGACAGCGTCGGCACTACCCAGACCCGGGTGCTCCAGCCCAGCCCCCGCGCCCCCACAGCAAACCCAGTCCCCAACAACCCCCATACACCTCCGGAGAGGGGGCTATGTACAAAAGAGGGGTCCACATGGCTCATACCAGCCCGCCAACCAGAGCCGCCCCAGGACGGAGCAGTCCCGACCCCCCAATGAGCTCCGATCCCAACCCCAGTGAACCCCAACATGAACCTCGGAGAAATATATGTTTGAATGCAAAAAAAAATTATATGTTCTAACAAATTTCATAAGACACAATATTAAATGATTCATCAATGACATGTAACACCAGCCATTTAATATAAATATGACTCTCTATGCTCTGCAGCATGTTGCAAATGTAATAATCAGCCTGGTACATATGGTCATTTTATGTGGTCTTGCCCTAACATCTCAGGTTTTAAGAAATCTATACAATGTGAAATTAAAAATATTTTTGGCATTCATATTTCTTTAGATCTAAATCACTTAGTTTCAGGATTATACTCTGGTCCTGAATACAAGCATAAATATGCTTTAAGAATTGCTATATATGGTGCACAAATGTGCATTTGGAGCCACCTGACGTTACAATGTGGTTAATTAAAGTTATGTCCATTTTACTGTTAGTGAGATTTTGCATGTGCTTATAGGTACTTTAGAGAGTTGTATTAAGGTTTGGTCACCAAGAACATCTTATGTGAAAAAAGTGGTCAAGAGTGATGTGTATCAATGTATCAAATGATAAATGCTTAGATTAAAGACATACAGTACTGTGCAAAAAAGAAAATGCTGTCAACAAAGAATGCTTTCAAAAATGGATCCTATAATAATCATTTATTTTCATCAATAAACAAAATGCAGTAAGTGAACAAAAGAGAAATCTAAATCAAATCAATATTTGGTGTGACCACCCTTTGCCTTCAAAACAGCATCAATTCTTCTTGGTACACTTACAGACAGTTTTTAAAGAAACTCGGCTGGTAGGTTGTTCCAAACATCTTGGAGAATTAACCACAGATCTTCTGTGCATGTAGGCTTTCTCACATCCTTCTGTCCCCAGTGAACCCCAACATGAACCTCCCCACAGGTCCACCCCCAACAAGGACACCGATATCGAACACATGCCCCCGAACCCAAACGCCACCCCCGCCCACTGGTGCAACAGGGCAGACCCCACCGAGCACCGCATCCACAATAGGACCCCCGACCCCACACCATGATGGGACAAACTCACCCACCAAGAGGTCCCAGGCCACACCCCCCTCAGCCACAAAAACACTACATATCGGCCACTGCAACGACTGCCCAGGGAGAAACACTATCCAGCTCAGCTCCACCATCGCCGCCCAGCCAATCCAAACGCTGGTGACCCCACATTCTAGAAGTGGGCACAACCTCAAGAGTCTGTCTTGTACTGGAAGTCTGAGGTGTACCATTTATAAAATAAGAAGCATTCACAAAATATTTAGAGAAAAAGATTTGCATGAAATTTGCATGCATATCAAGAATAAAGGGTTACAAAAGCTTCACCCCCATGTTTTTCTGACCATGCAGATATCATCAGATAAATGTTTTTTAGCTTTTCAAGCATACCACTTTTGCCACTATCAGAGCCCAAAGTGCCTTTAGGATTGAGCAAGTCATTTTGATTTATTAAAGCTTTATAACAACTCTTGTCATCATTTTCATTATCATCTTCATAACTGGCTTTATGATTCCATCATTAAACGTTATCCTGCAAGGGCCTTGGCTAACTCTGACCTGGCTTTGGAAACGTTTTATTTGATTTCAAAACCTTCAGATTGTCATCATTGTTATGTCTTGATTTGTATATTTAGACATCATCAACATTTAAGCTTTTATCTCTTTTTGCTGCTTTTTCAGAGTATATATGTAGATAACTGTTACTGTGTCATTTTCAAGAAAGCATTGTTGCTTTGCAGCAAAAAGGTCCTGGATTCAAATCACAGCCTGGGCTCTTGCTATGTAGAGTTTGAAATTTCTCCCCCGCACACATGGGGTTCTCTAAGCATTCTACGGCTTCCTGCCACAGTCTTAAAACCATGACTGTTAGGCTAATTAGTTACTCTAAACTGCTTTTAACTCCAAGTGTGTTCGTGGTTTCTTGTCCTGGGTCTCTCTGTGCCGCCCTGTGATTCACTGGCGGCCTGTCCAGGGTGTGCTCTGCTTCTTGACTAATGAGGATTGGAGAGATGCTGAGCTAAACCTGAATTATGTATATAAAAACATAAAACCATATAAAGAACTTTGAAATTAGTCAATCTTGTTGTACATGCTTTTTAAAACATCTGCTTACTTTTATTGTATGTCTTCATGCTTGAAATTGTGTGTAAAACTGTTTCTGTGCTGCTACTTTGGCCAGGATCCCAGGTGAAATTGAACTTGGACAGAGTTGTAAATGAAATTAGAAAAGATTTGCAAAGATGGATCCTTCTTTCTGTATTATTACTTGGAATAGTTGCTATTCTGAAGATGAATGTTTCGCCAAGATTATTATATCCAATGCAGATGTTACGCAGTTTATTTTGTAAATTTGTGTGGAAAGGCAAACGTTCTAGATTTAAACGGAAGAAGCTGCAGCTCCCAGTGAACCAAGGTGGACTAGCACTTCCTAACATAAAATATTATTACTGTGCATCTAAAATAAGATATTTCACTGAAAGGATTAAAAATTACCCAAATTAAACATATCTGGACCTGAAGCAGCTGGGCTGGACTCAACTTTTCCTACTATGCCATTTATTAATAAGCCAATGGAACTTTTCAGATACAGATTTTAAAATATTAAAAGATCTATCTGTAAGATACATGACCGTTTTCTGTCAGGATTATTAAATCCTTTTCTCAATTGAGAAATAATTTTAATCTTTCACAAACTCATGTTTTTTCATCACTGAAAGCAGAGAAGTTATCTCCATTCTGTTTCAAATTACAAATGTAGTCTCAACATTGACCAACTTTAAATAATATTACAGAAAACTGTATCTGTAGAGAAGAACATTTTAAACTTTATTTTGCACAAATGTCCATAAAATGTCTATAAAAATAAAGAGTAAAACATTTTGGAGTGAAGATTTTTGGCTTAAATATGGATGATGTAATGTGGAGAAATATATGTTTGAATGCAAAACAAAATTATATGTTCTAACAAATTTCATAAGACACAATATTAAATGATTCATCGATGACACGTAACACCAGCCATTTAATGTAAATATGACTCTCTATGCTCTGCAGCATGTTGCAAATGTAATAATCAGCCTGGTACATATGGTCATTTTATGTGGTCTTGCCCTAACATCTCAGGTTTTAAGAAATCTATACAATGTGAAATTAAAAATATTTTTGGCATTCATATTTCTTTAGATCTAAATCACTTAGTTTCAGGATTATACTCTGGTCCTAAATACAAGCATAAATATGCTTTAAGAATTGCTATATATTATGCTTTAAGAATTTGCTATATATGGTTCACAAATGTGCATTTGGAGCCACCTGACGTTACAATGTGGTTAATTAAAGTTATGTCCATTTTACTGTTAGTGAGATTTTGCATGTGCTTATAGGTACTTTAGAGAGTTGTATTAAGGTTTGGTCACCAAGAACATCTTATGTGAAAAAAATGGTCAAGAGTGATGTGTATCAATGTATCAAATGATAAATGCTTAGATTAATGACATACAGTACTGTGCAAAAACAAAAAAATGCTGTCAACAAAGAATGCTTTCAAAAATGGATCCTATAATAATCATTTATTTTCATCAATAAACAAAATGCAGTAAGTGAACAAAAGAGAAATCTAAATTAAATCAATATTTGGTGTGACCACCCTTTACCTTCAAAACAGCATCAATTCTTCTTGGTACACTTACAGACAGTTTTTAAAGGAACTCGGCTTGTAGGTTGTTCCAAACATCTTGGAGAATTAACCACAGATCTTCTGTGCATGTAGGCTTTCTCACATCCTTCTGTCTCTTCATGTAATCCCGACACACTCGATGATGTTGAGATCAGGGCTCTGTGGGGGCCATACCATCACTTCCAGTCAGTCTTCTTCTTTATGCTGAAGATAGTTCTTAATGACTATGGCTGTATGTTTGGGTTCACTCACTTAGCATTTTGCAAATTGAAAGTAAACAATCATCATTTATATTTCTGAAAGCATTCTTTGTTTACAGCATTTTTTCACACCTGCATAACACTTTTGCATTGTACTGTATATGTATATGTTCTTCTTTTTCATGTATCACTACTAATTAAAATGAAATAAAAATAAATGGAAAAAGTAAAGTACTTTGAAATGAGTCAATCTTGCTCTTGATGATTTTTAAAACATCTGCTTACTTTTATTGTATGCTTTTATGGTTGAAATTGTGTGTAAAACTCTTTCTGTGCTGCTGCCTTGGCAAGGACCTACATGTAAAAGAGTTTTTTTTAACCTAAATGTTTCCTGGGTAAATAAAGATGAAATAAAAATATTTATGAGTATGGTAAAACTTTAGGCAGGGTGACATACCTTAAAAGTACATCCCTTAAAGTGTAAACAATCAGCAAAACAATATGTGGAACAATAATTACTGTTTGAAAGTACACATATTAGTGTCAAATTGTCATGTTACAGCTGGTACACTTGCAAAGTACAATTGCATATCAAATTAATTATTTTTAGCCATATTAGCAAACCACGTTAACATTTTTTTTTTAATTAGCATGTTATTAAGTAGTTTCTACTGCATTTCAATGCATCTGTTTGCAATTACAAACTTTTGCCTGTTGTACCTTAGCCGAACATCCAAGAACAAGCAACTTTTGTCCCCCAATTGCTCAAGTCATTTCAGGTAGAGTTGGGCCCAATTTGTTCTCATAATGGTATCAATTTTCAGAACATATATTTAAGATTATTAATCCTTCCACTGATTTACTCTACATGGCCATAGTGCTTGCAAGTAGAATCGAGTTAAAAACTTAGCTTTGCTGTGGGGGTCATATAGGCTGTGGGGGTCCATAAATGGATTTGAATTTGAATATATCACTTTTTAAAAGGTGAATAACCATTAAATACAGAAACCTCTTTATACATTTGAGAAGGTGTTTGAGGTGAGGTGTTCCTTAAAGTTGGACTGAATCCCAACACAGTCAGTGTCAGTGCAGTGCAACAGGTCTGTTTATTACAGGGTCTGCACGGTCCTCAAGGTGCCTGAACCTTTGACCACCATATGGTCTCAGCAGGCTGCAGACACAAGATGAAAAGGTTGTCAATCTCCTTACAACAACTGCAAACTTCTTCACCTTTCCCCCAGAGCTCCCCATGCAATCTGGAAGCTATCAGCGCTCTTTCATATCTTCCTCTGACGAGATATGAAGTGAGCTCACATTATAAATATCTCTATTCTGTTTCATTGCCCTCCAAATAAGTCATGCTGTTCAAACAAGTCCAGAGCACCGCTCTACTGCTCCCATTGTCTGGCTTTGAGCTGTTGACGCTGCAGTTGACGATTTATTATAGGCACCTTTCCCCAGTGACCGATAAGCCCTGTGATGGATGCATGATTTTACTGTGCCAAAACGGCTTTATCTCCCACACTCCAAGCTACTATCTCAAGTGGGCTGATGAGCTTATTCATTTCTCCTGTGAATTTCTGACTTACTCTCTTTTTTCCCTGAGACAGAGACCACAGAGTCATTTTCCAAAGAGTCCATTTCAGCAACAACAAATTTATTTTGCTGATTTTCTCCCCCTGCAGCTTCCTCCATTCCTTCGCATTCCCCTCTGTGGAAACCAAGAGGTTTACCAACATCTGCGCATGTGCATTTGCTCCAAAGCATTTACCATAGTTAAGCCATACATTAAAACCATGACTGTGCCCTGTACACTGCTTTTACATTGTTATTCTATGCTTTAGATGCAATATTTTATCTGTCAATCTTCTCCATTATTGTCATCAAACGTTACTTGTAGCTCATTTTCTCTCTATTAGCAACACCCAAGTGGATAGAAAAAGAGAGGGGCAGAAATTAAAACAGGCAAGTGTTTAGTGTGTTTGATGAGCAGTGTGGTATAATATTAGAAAGGAAGGTAAGCGGGGGAGGCAACACAAACATTCTTTGATTAGAGCTAAATCAAAGAATTTGACATTCTTTCCGCTCTGCTTGATTCAAAGAATGTTCCTCTACTTATCATGTACTTGTTCATTTCTTATTTAATCTATTCTTGCCTTTGTGTGCAGTAACTTAGCGTATTTAAGTTGTTTAAAAAGTACTTTACTAATCATATAAAATTTACTTTATTTTGAAAGAATTAAAACATTTAAAAAGCATCCATTTGCACTTTGAAAAAGGGAACGACAAATCATGATTTCTACATTTAAACAACAAGAACCTGCTTAAAGCTCTGTAAAATGGAATCATCAAATGGACATATTATGCCTAAATAAAACATGTTAGCAAGTAAATTAATCTGTTTCTGTAATATATATTTTTTGGCACTAGAGGCTTTTACTGAACAGTAATTTGAAAGGAAAGAGGGTGGAGAGAAAAGGGGAAGACATGCAGCAAATGGCCCAAGACCAGAAATGGAACCCAGGACATCTGCGTCAAGGACTTTATCCTCTACACATGGTGCTCAACCAACTGATCCACCCAGTGCCCCTTTGTAATGATCTTTTCAAATAAATCTTGGCTTTTCTACCTGAAACCATTTTAACTAAGAGTTTCTAGAGAACGACACACTATGGATCAAAATCTTAAATGGGAGTGGGAGACAAACAAAATAGAGTAGGCAAATGAATGAAAACAGCATGTAAACTGTAAGAGATTGATCAAAAGTTAAATACCAAAACTCAAAACAGAATATATATATATATATATATATATATATATATATATATATATATATATATATATATATATATATATGAATGAGTTTGTGTATGGTTGTATGTGTGTTGCCCTGCGATGGACTGGTGACCTGTCCAGGGTGTACCCCGCCTCTCACCCATAGACTGCTGGAGATAGGCACCAGCTTCCCTGCAACCCACTATGGAATAAGCGGTAGAAAATGACTGACTGACATATATATATATATATATATAATTTGCTGATCAGGATTTTGTTCAAAAGAGCATGTTGTTTCTCAATGGGAACTGTGTGGTTAAATAAAGGCTAATTAGCTAGCAAGCCAATTTAACTGGCCTGGAAGACAATGGAGGAAGGATGGATATATAGTAATATCCATCCTTCCCCCATTGTCTTACAGTTATCCCAGATCAGGTTGTGGTGCTAACAGGTCCAGGAGCAAAAAGGACACATCCCTCTCGCCTGCAACACTCCAGATTCTTGGGTGTTCTTCAGTGGTGTGTACTCATAAAAACTCTAAAAGTAGGCATCCTGGTCAGATTGGTTAAAAACTCCAGGTAACTCCTGTTTATGTGGAGGAGCAGCAACTTCCCAAGTATGATGGAGTCAACCAACAGAGGAAACTAATTTCACTTGCTTAGAGATCTTGGCTAAAGGCAAGTCCATTACCAATGCAGAGATTGCCAATGTAGATAAGCAGCTTGGCACCAAGAGTGGCTGACACGGGATGTTGAAGCTCTGGACATTGTGGGTCTCTCATAGCTTACTTTGTAGTGTTGCATGGAGGCCCAAGACAAAACCTGTGGAGTGGCAAACTGGGGTAGTGGTTTAATTTTTTTAAAGAGGTCTGAAATGTGTCAACCATCCAGGGAACACACGTTTCAGCCATGCAAGTAAATTTTACATTAGGGTGTTGGAAAGGAAGTTCTGGCAAAATTGCAGATCTCAGATTCAGGAGGAACAGGATGATTTCTGTCCTGGGCATTGAATAATTAACAAGATCTTTACTTCTGCTGAGTTGCTGAAGGGGGAAATAGGAGATTGGTTATTCAGTTCACGTGTGTTCTGTGGGTCTGGAGATGGAGTTTTATGATCATTTCTGTCCTGGAATTTTGTGGGAGGTAATTTTGAAATGTAGCGTTCCAGGGATGCTTTTACAAGCTATCCAGTCCTTGTATACACAAGCCAGGAGAAGCACCTATATTCTCAGCATAAAGCTGTGCTTGTTCCCAGTCCAGTTTCAACTTCCCCAGGACTGTCCCTTGTTCATGGTCTGGACTAGCCTTCACAGTGCACCATGGGATTTGCAACTGAGTGTGACTTGGCTGGGATGAAAGTAAGCTATTCTTGGCCCTGTCAAGACAAAGCTGGATATTAAGTAAAACTGAACTTTTTGTTGACAAAACACTTTTTAAAGTCAGGTTTTTTACTCACATGTAATATGTATTTGTGGTGTGTGCGAGTGGACTGGGTATCTGGAGAGTTTTAAAAATGATAATATTTAGACCAACTTTACACATGCCACTCTGCCCATCATAGCTTTCTGTGGTAGAAAACACAACAGTGGAGCAGTTTTGTAGTTGGTTAATCCACACCTCTCACTTAAAAAAAGCTAAAACATAATAAGTGAGAGAAGATGGAAGCCTCAGGTATTATTATAAAAAAATATTTGACCTAACTAAACCTTTTAAATTTTGGTATAGTAAATGTTGACATTATGACCTCTAGTTGGCAGAGGATATATGTTTTTGATTGGAATGGTTTGCTCTCAGGAACTCAGTAATTTCCAGCGTGGTTCTGTGATGGGTCACCACTTGTGAGATAAGTTCAGTCAAGAAATCTAATAGCTACTAAACATTCCACAGTTGACTATTCCCTCCATTCAGGACTTGTACGGGTCTATGGTCAGGAAAATGACAGATAACCTCAGTGCAGATCCAACACATCTTTCAAATTAACTGTTTATACGTTTACCTTCAGGTCAGCACTACAGAACGCTATTTACAAAAAACAAGCTGCCTCAGAGACAGTTTCTTTCCCCAGGCTGTCTCTCTGATGAACACCTAACAGTCAGAGTGCCCAGATCGATACCATGCATATTTGGAAAATTCAAACATGTCTTTCATTTTGTTAGTGATATAAAAACGTAGAAGTGACTAGGTATGAGATCAACTCAGCCAGAAAATGGTAAGCCACTTGAAACCAGTGGGGTGGAGTAGGGTCAGTGGATGCAGAGGCATACAATGCCCAGAGGTTACCAAATTTCTGCAGTCATTTGCTACAGACCTCCAAACCTCATATTGTCTTTAAATTAACTCAAAAGCAGTATGTATTGAGTTTCACATAATGGGCTTTCCAAGCCAAACAACTGCTTCCAACCATTTTATGTTCCTGACTCTGGGGAAACAGTTATAAATAGCCCATCATTTCCAAAATGACTCTTCCATGAGTATACAAAGCAAAGTCCAAAAGGATTGTGTTAAGAAACCTCAATAGTCCACACAGAGCAGAGACTGCAAGCCAGGCCATTCCGTTCCAACATTAGTGCCTGATCTCACTAATGTGCTTTTAAAAAAACAAACCTTTCCACAAGATAGGGGAGAAACGTTTATTTTGAGACACCTGACGAAAAGCACTCTTTAAACAGAAGTTGTTTTTTTACAACCCCAATTCCTATGAAGTTAAGACATTATGTAAAACATGAATAATAGAATAATTAGCAAATCCTGTTCAACCTATATGCAACTGAATACACTACAAAGCCAAGATATGTATTGTTTAAACTAATAAACTTTATTGTTTTACTTTTTTCGCAAATATATTTACTCATTTTGAGCATCAACAATCCTCAGTTCCCAAACGCTTATTGGGTGTTGTTAAAAAGAAAGGTGATGTAACACAGTGGTAAACATGCTCCTGTCACAGCTTTTTCTGAATGTATTGTAAGCATCAATTTCAAAATTAGTGAATATTTGCCAAAGAAAATGTTAAACTATCAGTGTGAACATTGAATACCCTGTTCTAACAATATGCAATTGAATATAGGTTAAACAGGATTTGTAAATCATTGTGTCTGTTTTTATTTAGGTTTCACAAAACATCTCAATTGTGTTGGATTTTGAGTTGCAGGTTCTGCTTAGGGAACCTTTAACTTTCTTGGGGTTCCTGCAGTGATCCACCAACCTCTGCTTATAGTGTGTCTATGTGCCTGGAAGCACATTGCATTTATCATTGTGTTAATTTTCATTTGTTACACATGCTTGCCATCACAGAGACACAAACAACACAATTCTGCAGCATCACTTACCTTGTTTCCGTCTGCAGTTTCCAGTATCAGTCAGCACTGTCACACCCAATTTCAACATTTTTCAACCGCCAAATCCAGCTGCCCTGCCCAGCTAGCACTCCTGATCAAGCTGCAGTTGGCAGACAGAACCGGAAAAGATCTCAGTGTGATTGGAGGAATCTCAGCAATGTCAGTGTGACATATCAAAGCCTCCAATAATTCTTGAAAAAAACAGCAGCCACTGCCCAAGTGTTGGCCGGCACATTGCTCCGAGAGGACAATAAATTCCTTGATTAAAGGAATGTAGCTGAAATACACAAAGCTATATTGGTTACGGCTGTATTTACCAAGATTAGAGTTGTATATTTAAATTTTCTCTCACACATTCTAATTTCCAGTCATCATCCATCAGTCACAACGGGAAGTCAGGCCTGACACAATGCTTTCCTAACATAGCGTCGGAGCCACGGCTAGCCCCCCCCCATATTGCTACTGCTGGAAAGCGTGATGCATTTACCATGACTGCTAATCAAAACAAGCCAAGCGAAAAATGTGTGTGTAATTTATGACATGTTAAATTTGGGCAGTGTATGCCTCCTTCGTCGGCACCTGAAGTCAATTTTATCCAAGCAGAACAACACAGCGTGGACCACACATTTTTAACCATGGGAACTGGAGTTAGTGTAATGATGACAGTGATTAAGGAAAGTTAGTCCATATATTATTCCCGTTTTTTTCTCCTACTGGGTGTTTATTTACCTTGGAGATGAATGCAGAGGGACTCCCTCTGGCTCGGGGCTTAGCTCTTCTAACTTGGGGCTGTGACGAAGCTGTGCTCTCTAATCACAGAAGTAGAAAGAGCAAGATATAACTTTGAAATCCTCCTTATGTGGGCGACACTCGTTGGTTCAGGGCTATTCTGACATTATTTGGCAGAGCAACTTGTGTTTTAATGCTATTGCCAGGAATGATTACAATAATCCGTGCTCAAATAGATGCACATGCCTCAATAAAAATGACAAAATCAATATTTCAAATATGCTGTTTTTCCAACTCATTAAACATCTCATTGCATTAGAAAGAACATGATTACACTGCACCAATGGCACTAGATGTTGTTAAAGGGAATTTGTTGGTAAAAACTAAATCTACTGTAGATTTCTTATTTTTTTTATCATTTTATGATCTCCATGCCTATAACCATCACAAATGTGTGTCAAATTGGATCTTGCTTTTGAAAATGAGAGATGTTCAGTCACAAGCTGTTCAAAGGAAGTGTTATGACTCTGACACGTCTGCTCTACCCTGTCTCCTTGGCTGCAATCAGCAGATTAGATGCACCTGGTGGCTGCTGCAGTGTAGTGCAATCTGTGGAATGCCAAGCACCTGTGTCTTCCCTGATATATACTGACTCTGACAAGCAGACGGTGCCAGATTTTTGAAAGCCATTGTGTGAGTAGATATCCAGCGTTCCTTCCTGTCTGATCATTGTTCTTGACCTTGCCTTGCCTTTTGGATTTATGCCTCTGCCTGCTCCCTGTCGGACTATTTGGATTCTGGTTGTCGACCTTGTTTCCTGCATCTGGTTTATGCCTCTGCCTGCCCCTTGCCTGATGCCTCTTGTTCCGATCGTTGACCCTGTTTCTGTTCTTGGATTATTGAGCCAGCCTAGCCCTCGGATTATTCAGCCTGGAGTCACTTCTTACCTGTGCTGTGGAGATCACCGCCTGCCGCCCACTGAAGTTTCCCCTCTGGATTTCAAGTTCCACTCAAGACAAAAGCAGGTTAGTGGCTTTTCTGATCCCTGCAAAATCTGTAGAGACTACAAGTCACTAATCCCTCTTTCTGCCTCAGTGATTCCTGGAAGCTGTGAGGAGTGTTACCTGTGTGATGTTTTCCTGTGGCAGAATAAACCTTTTACACTTTCAGTACTGTGTCTGGCTGAATCTTGGGTCTGCCTTTTTCTGATTCATAGCAGGAAGTTTTTGTAATAGTCATTAAGCAGCTCATTGTTTGAGGCAACATACCCTTAGAGCTGTTCAGGAAAAGTAGGTTGTGTACCATAATTGCCTCTCCCCCAGCAGCATGGATTTGAATAAATGTTAACAAAACGACAAATAGAATTACGTTAAAGTATTTATGTTCTATTAGGGGTGTAATTAGTGGCATGATATGTTTTAATATTAAAAGATATTTCTTGTGAAAGTATGGGCTGTCATTAAGTGCTTTTCCAGTTGCTGTCCACGTGATGTCATCGGGTGAAATATGTGTACGTGCTTTTATTAAAGAAAAAAAAAAAAACCTTTCCAGACTATCATGGCCCTATGTGAAAAAGTTATGCCCACTAAACCCAATTTTTGCCACATTTTGTGCCAACAACTGGTGATGAGTCTTTTACAGTTGCCGTAGTAGTATGTTGGCTCACTTTGCTGTGCAAAATTGTAGGTTTTCAAGCATTACTGGACATGTCACGTCTCAGTCCAGACTTTGACTAGCCTACTCCAATTTAGGAGTTTAATAGTGAAGGTGGTGAATAGATATGCATTTCGCACAATTTAGATTTTTATTTGTAAAGGAAGTTAAAAACCATATCTCATGTTGTTTCTCTTCACCATTGTGAACCTTTTTTATTTGAGTGTTTGTTGCCGAAAATCCCCTCAAAAGGAATAAAGCTTCCTAACTGATTTCATCACTCTTGTGATTACCTGTTACAGAGCAGCTTTATAGTGAACTTACAATATTAAAGGGAGAAAAAAACACAACTTTTCATGGTGCATATATTTGTTTGAACTTAATTTTAATACCCATCTGAGAGTGTCGGCATGCACCCATGTACAGGTCCTTCTCAAAATATTAGCATATTGTGATAAAGTTCATTATTTTCCATAATGTCATGATGAAAATGTAACATTCATATATTTTAGATTCATTGCACACTAACTGAAATATTTCAGGTCTTTTATTGTCTTAATACGGATGATTTCGGCATACAGCTCATGAAAACCCAAAATTCCTATCTCACAAAATTAGCATATCATTAAAAGGGTCTCTAAACGAGCTATGAACCTAATCATCTGAATCAACGAGTTAACTCTAAACACCTGCAAAAGATTCCTGAGGCCTTTAAAACTCCCAGCCTGGTTCATCACTCAAAACCCCAATCATGGGTAAGACTGCCGACCTGACTGCTGTCCAGAAGGCCACTATTGACACCCTCAAGCAAGAGGGTAAGACAAAGAAAGAAATTTCTGAACGAATAGGCTGTTCCCAGAGTGCTGTATCAAGGCACTTCAGTGGGAAGGAAAAAGTGTGGCACAAAACGCTGCACAACGAGAAGAGGTGACCGGACCCTAAGGAAGATTGTGGAGAAGGGCCGATTCCAGACCTTGGGGGACCTGCGGAAGCAGTGGACTGAGTCTGGAGTAGAAACATCCAGAGCCACCGTGCACAGGCGTGTGCAGGAAATGGGCTACAGGTGCTGCATTTCCCAGGTCAAGCCACTTTTGAACCAGAAACAGCGGCAGAACGCCTGACCTGGGCTACAGAGAAGCAGCACTGGACTGTTGCTCAGTGGTCTAAAGTACTTTTTTTGGATGAAAGCAAATTCTGCATGTCATTCAGAAATCAAGGTGCCAGAGTCTGGAGGAAGACTGGGGAGAAGGAAATGCCAAAATGCCAGAAGTCCAGTGTCAAGTACCCACAGTCAGTGATGGTCTGGGGTGCCGTGTCAGCTGCTGGTGTTGGTCCACTGTGTTTTATCAAGGGCAGGGTCAATGCAGCTAGCTATCAGGAGATTTTGGAGCACTTCATGCTTCCATCTGCTGAAAAGCTTTATGGAGATGAAGATTTCATTTTTCAGCACGACCTGGCACCTGCTCACAGTGCCAAAACCACTGGTAAATGGTTTACTGACCATGGTATCACTGTGCTCAATTGGCCTGCCAACTCTCCTAACCTGAACCCCATAGAGAATCTGTGGGACATTGTGAAGAGAACGTTGAGAGACTCAAGACCCAACACTCTGGATGAGCTAAAGGCCGCTATCGAAGCATCCTGGGCCTCCATAAGACCTCAGCAGTGCCACAGGCTGATTGCCTCCATGCCACGCCGCATTGAAGCAGTCATTTCTGCAAAAGGATTCCCGACCAAGTATTGAGTGCATAACTGTACATGATTATTTGAAGGTTGACGTTTTTTGTATTAAAAACACTTTTCTTTTATTGGTCGGATGAAATATGCTAATTTTGTGAGATAGGAATTTTGGGTTTTCATGAGCTGTATGCCACAATCATCTGTATTAAGACAATAAAAGACCTGAAATATTTCAGTTAGTGTGCAATGAATCTAAAATATATGAATGTTAAATTTTCATCATGACATTATGGAAAATAATGAACTTTATCGCAATATGCTAATATTTTGAGAAGGACCTGTAGGTGAGTTTGTATGTGTGTGCACCTCGAGACTCAGATAAACAGGATATGCTCTGTGGAGTGGGACGACGGTCAGTGGACACAGCTGAAGAGGCAGCTGTGAGGAGGAGGACGAGAGGTGGAAGGATTGCATAAGGAAATAGGAAAAGAGACAGGGAGGGAAGGAGGAGAGTAACACAGTGTGGAGGCCAAAGTGCCCTGACAGCCACAGGAGTCTCAGAGTGGGACCTCTCCAGGCTTGACAGATGGACAGACAGGGCTATGCCCTGCTGGCAGACTCTGGCATCTAACGGCGGCACACATCCATCAACATGCACTCGCAAAAGCGCACGCAAACATCTACAGTATGTAAGCTTAGAGTAATGGTCACATACTGATAAACAAAGAAGGCAAAAAGTACACTAAACAGAACACACAGAGGCACTGCACAAATGTAACAACAAATTATTCTAATCCAAATAAGCACCGATTAGAGCTCTTGTGCCTGATTTCCAGGTCTCTGATTTTGTAAAGCTCTTACCTGAAGATGCTTTAGCCTTTATTGTTTTTTTTTTCTTTTTAATAACTATAAATGACTACTTTAGATTTACAAGTCAAATAACTATAAAATAAAATGTTTAACAAAAAAACAGCTTTATGCATCACTGAAAATCAACAAATACAGTAAAATCTTGCAGGCTACCTGATACGTTTCTGCAGAATTAAACCCCAGTTTAAAAACATTGCAGTATTTCTCCTTTACTGCTTTACAAAACAGATTACGGCTAACACTGTTAAAATTGGACTCCTCAAAATGTCATCCACACTATATTACAAGATATTTAAGAGACTCATTCAGACCTTAACATTAGTAGCAAACTTAATATCACAAGGTAAAAAAAAACAAACTCTTATTTGCTTTGTATTATCTGAAACTGTCGTTGGCATTGTTATGGTCCTAGGTCATTGTAACCATGCTTTTTGATTTGTACTTGACTCACTCTCTTTTTTGTGTATAAGGTACCAGGCTGTGATTGGTTACAACACAAACAATCAACACTAAGTTAGGATAGCATACCAGTGATTTTTTTTGTTTTATTTTGAAATAGAGAAAATGAGCTTAGTTTTAACTACCGTCCATGAGTCCAGAGGTTGCTCTTTTATTTGTTGCTGCCTGGTAAGACCCTTGTTTTCACTTTTCATTGTATAGAAATGTTTTAAAATTCAATTCAACTTTCAGTTGAACCATACTGTGTTCTTACTGCTGAAGTAACTCCCTTCATCCCTAGAAAAGCCAGATTGTAACACGCATCTTATTTTAGCAATGAGCCAAAATTAGTATTGCGGACATTATTAGCTCAGCATTACGAGTATTCTTGTGTGTATCGCCTGTAGAGTAAGAAGACCCTGACACTAACTGTCTGATTTCAAAAAGGCTGTCAACATTTACTAATCCCGCATGTTTCTTCAGAGATGGAGCCTTCCAACGAATACAATGTAGCAACTTTGTTGTAAATTGTTCACTTTACTGATGAATAGTAGGACTGAGCATCCTCTGTAGAAAATGCAGTGTGCTTCCTCTGACTTCATTTTAACCCCTTGTTGAGCAGTGTTTTTCTTCGATCTTTGCACCTTAAACTCCTTCAGGTTTTAATACATCAAGGTGCTGTATTTTTCCCACTAATGACAGGTGATGCATATTTCATAAATAAGATCATTGTAAGAAGCAATTTGCAGACATCTATCTTTTGTCATTATGCCAAGTTATAGCTAAATGTGCTCATTTGCATTTAAATACTTAAGTTTACATCTACTGTATGCATAATGTTGAAATTTACCAACTCTTTATAATCTGCCTGACAAAAAAATACAATTTATTTTTCTATTATTGTAAATAGAATCAGGGAGTAAGGGTTCCTGAAAGCACTCAGGTATAGTGCGTTCTCTGATCGTAAAAGGGGCTTGGATTTTTATTTTTTGATGAGCTATGCATCGATCAGGGCCAGCCAATTGAGCCCAAAATTAGATGATTCTGCTCATCAGCCAATTTCAGTAAAACTCTATCAAACCTATATCAAAATGAATGAAACCCAGTGCATGTCATTGTCTCAACATAAAATAATGAAAAGAGGGGTCTGAAAAATAAAACCAGTGCAAAATGTGAAACTGGGACTAAAATGTCATCAGTTCTGTCAAGAAACTGCGTAATTTGATCAGTTTTCCCATTCAAATGGAAACTGCATATAAAAGTCAAGTCTAAAGCATTCATTTAGTGGGAGTTTTAACAATGGATCTGTTTGCGATATTTAGCATGCCACTGATTCTGAGGGGTTAGTTATGGATGTTGAGAATCTAGTTCAACATTTCTCTCAATAGATAGTCTTTTAAATGTAACTTTAAAAAGGCAGTTTTGTTATAATCATTGTTGTGTAGGGTTTATGTTCATAAGACCATGTGACTAACATTAGCAGAACACATAACAAATTGTTGAGTTTGTGAAGAAAACTTTAAATGAAAATTCTGAGTGTTTTTCCATTGAAAGCCCACAGTTTCACAATCTGTAGATGTTTGAGTTTTGATTTTCTGTTGTAGATATTTTGACCATTTCATTATTGTTTACTTTGTTTGTTAGGTTGTCATGTTGGCATTCGTTGTTTGTTGTTTATTTTGTTGGGTTGCTCAATAAATAAATAAGTAGCTAGATAAATAAATAAAATAAATAAATAGGTGTTTTCCTTATTAGTTTTATTCTTTTGTGTTTTAGTCTTCTAATCCATCTATAGTTACTTTCCTATTAGATTTGCTACTCCCCTGGATTTCTCTGTGCTCCTGCTCATCTATGTTAATTAGCCACCCTCCTTCAGTTGCCTTGCATTATCCCTGCCCCAGCTGCTTCACATTACATCTGATTAGTTCCTCTGGAACATCAATTATTTTTCCACCCTGCCTCTCTTTTTAAACTCTCTGGTTTCATTGCTCAGTACTAGATTCTACAGTTGGCATGGCCAGTCCATCGCCCATACTCCATGTCCTGTTTAGTCCCTGTAAGTTTACCAGTTTTATCATCATTAAATAACTTCAACTTCAACTTACCATGCAGCTCCCAAGTTCCTGTTTGCACTTTGGTCCTGAAAAACACCACCACTTCTTGAAACACAGTTCCTAATCAGCAGAATATGCCTTCTGTATTTAAGCCAGTCTAGGCATTTCTTGTGTTCTAAGTCAGCCTTAGAGAACGAGCGGCTTTGACTAACGGGATCGACCACTGCTGCATTATCAGATAAAGCGGCGATGCGCTTCTTACAGAAATGAGGCCTTCCTTTCCCCAAGGGAAAGATTGTCAAGGACAGAAGGATTGTAATAATTTAAGATAAATAGGTATTTTATGGTAAAGTAATGAGGCAAAGACATTAAAAGCAGCATGTTGATTGAGTTATTAAAGGTATTTACATTCTCCATATTTTCTTAGATCTTACAATGTGATCACATGCAAGGCTCTTTCAACCAAATGATTGTGAACCATCTGCTGAGAGACCTTCTTTTAAACCGGGACGCTACAGGCCGTCAAACTTAAAACGAGTCAGCCAAGCGAATGACGACGCTGGAAGAGAAGATACCGTTCCAGTTCGAAAGGAGACTGAAGCGGAAAGCCCGGCAGTTTGTGACCAAGCAGAAGTTCTGGAAAGGGAAAAGAAGAATAAAGAGCATCTGATGGCCGACTAAGCCACAGGAATCAAAAGTTGGCTTGCTTGATAAATTGTCAGTGGAAAGAACATACCAGTCTAAGCAGGCTCTTGATTGAGCGAGGGTGGATGCAGCTAAGGCTGAGAAGGACTTGAGATACTGATGAAAAAATGAGCAGCCATGTTAGAAATGTAGGACGACGATGAGGGACGGATAGTTATTAAATTATTCTATGCTCTAGTGAATCTAAGCAGCTGGCGACTCTGAATGCTTAGAGACAGCCGTGAGCGCCAACAGAGGATCCTAAGAAATGTTGGTGATAACCTTTATTAATATTAAGCATAGCTGTTTTTTCATTCATACCATAAAGATAAGAATACTCATCAACACACATACGGGGATAAATGGCCCAAGACAGACACCGCAAAGGTGACACGTAATCTACTGATAAACACTAGGGGAGTGCACATCTAATGCTTTGGAGTGCCAGATATAAAACTACATATGACCTTCGTTCGGGGCTCTTTGTCATCCTTTCATATACGACGATGATCCGAGACAGGAGCCTCAGCGCTGATCTCCGTAATCATTCCTCTGCTTAATTTAGAATAAAAGAGCTGAAAGTTAGAAGCTGTTTGAGAGTCATTCCTTTAAGAGTCAGTGTTAGATAGAGAGTGTGATCACTTCTGGGGACCAAGGACCGGAGGAACTCCGAGAGGTCTGACCGGCAGCAGGGTGCGGTAGTTCAGACAGAAAGCCGGGGACGAGATGATTTAAATGAAACAGAAAAGCCAAAGATCTTGACTTTAACACAATTGAAAATTTAGGAACGATGTTTAAAAATGTTTCTTGTTCATCAATGGACAAGTTTTTGCTCCTCCACCATTTCTGAGAAGAAGAGCAGTCAAACATCCAGCCATAATTAATGCATCATTGCTGTTGGCTTCATAAATCCATTTTGTTTCTTTGTGGGTCATTTATCAAAATATTAGAGGAGGCGTAGGTAGATAAGTGGAATGTGAGAGCATATATCTAATAAAAGCATGTTTCATCGTAGAAGTAATGCAGTTATAGTCAGCTAAAGCAGTTCTGAATGGCTTTCCATTTAAATGCACGGCACATAGGTGTTTCACACCTTTAATATTAAAACTATGGGAACCAAGAGTGTTTGTATACTATCATGAGGAAAAGGGGTGAATCAAGTCAAAGCATTCTGCTTCTTCAATTTACGACAGTGCCCAAAACCACAGGGAGTTACTGGGCAGGTCTATGTGTCGGTCAGCAAGCCTTTTTCTTTCCCACCCACACAAAGGACATTACTGGCCAAGATGAGAGACATGGACTAAAGCTTGTGAGGGCAGGGAGGAGCTGGGAGCAGAATTCAATCAGAGTTGACCATCTGCCACATTACTTGTAACACAGAAGGTGTTATTTCTCTGTGCTGTAAATCTGGACTGGAAGATTGAGGCGTAAATGAAAAGATGTGTGCAAAGTATACCTTCAGGTGTCCCCTGACAAACTTTTATTAGACTTTAGTTTTAATAAAGTAAAATGTATTGAACAGGGTTATAAAAAAAAAATTATTTTGGACTTCAAACTTTGGAATCCCATGGGAACATTCATTTTTGTGAAATCAAACTTTGAGCTGAGCTCACATCTAAAGCTTTGGTTACACCAGTAGGTACATTTTAGAAACACTCAAAGAAAAAAAAGCTAATTATTTGGCACCTATTGTGCAACAGAATTTCAGAATATTCACTTTCACTGTTGTCATCATTTGTTCTGTGTTCTGCTTTTACTGAAACTGAAGAAAATGGCCTTTTAAAACTATTTGTAAAATGTAAAACAATATATATATTTTTCAGATGAGGCTTAAAATGGCACACCACTATATTTCTTCTAACTTCAAATGGCTACAATTACACACGAAATGATGTATCAGGTGCACATAATTAGAACACCATTGCTCAGCTTATTGAAGGAGGTTTGCTCTGTTTAAACCTAAGACATTTAGATAGTGTGTTCCTGATTGTCGAGGTCACAGAAACAATCATGGTAATTGTCAGAGCTGTCTGAAGCCTTCAAAAGGATGAGTGCATCTGAGTCAGGGATTTAAGAAGGTCTAAAGACATGAAAATAACCCATACCACTGTGCAGACATCAGTCTACAAGTGGAGGACATTCAAAACAACTTCCTAGCTTCAGCCGTCCAATTTCACCACAAGATGATAAAATAAGTCTCTAAAAAGTCTAAAATGTCATAACGGGACCTGCTCCAGGCTCTTGCTACTGTTGATATGAACATGCCAACCTGTGCAATTAGAAAGAGTTTAGCTTTTATAGTAGGCTTGCATTCAGGAAACCTTTGGTCTACGAAAGACATGAAAGCTAGACTTAGGTTTGTCTACGAGAACCTAGACAAAGACAAGGACTTCTGGAACAATGTCCTTTGGACAGATCAGTCTAAAACGGAATGTTTTGGACACCATTAAAGAGGACATGCGTGGGATAAACCAAATACAGCATTCTAGGTGACAAATTCTCATATCCACTGTGAGGCATGAAGGTAGAAGTGTTATGGTTCGGGGATGCATTTCTACAAAAAGATCTGCAATAAATTCTTGTCAGAGGTGTCCTTGAGGAAAATGTGAAAAAAATAAAAAGTTCAGGCAGTATTGGACCCTACAACTTGACCCAAAACACACAAGTAAATCCACCAAAGAGTAACTGAGAATGATGAAATGGAAAGTTCTGAACTGAGCCAAGACACAAGTCTTGATCACACTGAGATGCAACATGGTGACTTAAAACAGGTACATTTCACAGCTGAAAGTGAGGAGTGGGGCAAACTTTCTCAATAAAGTTATTTCAAACAAAGGTGGAAACACTATGATTTAGAGGTCAGGGCTTTTCATCACACCTCATGTTTGCTTATATCTTTTATTTAATGAGTAAATCGAGGATTTTGTAGTTGTAGTGCAATTGAAAAACAAATAATATTGTTCATCCACATTTTTGATAACGACCGGAAAACTTAAAAGGGGGCCACATTTTTTCACAAGTGTATGTATTAAAGATAAGGATGCTTATGCTTTGTTCATCTTTTCAGGTGTATTCTGAGTAAAAGTGTGTTGTGAATTCTCACATATATCTTTGTGGAGCACCTTGGATGGCTGTTCGATAAGCTCTGATTGTGTCAAACTGGCAATCAGGGGCTGGCCAGGCTCCTTTTAGAAATGGATTTATCCATTAGACTTTAGATGTGCATCAGATGTTGCACATGTACACCACACCTGTGTGCAACTACCACAAGATAAGATTTTTAAGGGAGATGTGCCTGAAGCCATCACAGTTCGTTGGCTTTTCTGATGAAACTATCAAGCCAGTGCAGCGATAGACGGTTAGTTAGTTTTCCAACCCTCAGTTCCAACTACAAATAACAGCTGATATAGAATTAAAGCCTCAGATGAAATTTTATTTAGAGGTCACTGACCATAACAACTTGAAATATTCTATTCAAGTCTCAATATCCAGCTGCAGGTGAAAAAAGGGCAAACAATCCTGGAATACATGTAAGCAACATACTAAGCCAAGGTCTCAGGACGAGTTGACAGATATATACAGGGCCTTAAAAGAAGTATTCATACTACCTCACATTTTATCATGTTACTACCACAAATATGTAGGTTATATAGATTTTCTGTGTTAGACCAGGGCTGCACGAAAGAGAAGCTGGAAGGTCCCAGCCTGCAGTCTTTCTGCATACTGTTTGGATGTTCTCTTTGTGCATATCTGGATTCTCTCTGGGTACTGCAACTTCCTCCCACAGTCATAAACATGACTGTTAGGTTAAATTGCCTTTAGGTACGAGTGTGTGTGTGTGTGTGTGTGTGTGTGTGTGTGTGCAATGTTTCAAAAACATTCAGGTGGCTCACCCCAATGCAATAAGCTAGGCTGCTGTGGGTAATGAGGAAGAGGTTTGATTGGGAGAAGTGTTTTGTTAGTGGCTCCACGACATCACAGGGATTCTAGCTGAGACTCCCAGGGCCATCAATTTGATGGTTTTGAAAGTTTGACATGCCATAACTCTGGTTTATTGAAACTCTCATCTTCCTGGCACCCAGACTTTTTCTAAACCTGTCTTGTGTATTCATATGTCTCTATTTAAAAAAAATAACAAAGTAAATAAAAAATCTAAGTATTTCTACCCCTAACTACCACAGCCGCTATTTTGACGGCCCTATTATTTACATTGATATTTTTTTCCCCCGGCTAAACTGCCACTCTAGAATGCAGTGTGAGAAGGAGATTGTTGGCATCCTACAAATGGCTTCCAGAAAGATATTTTCTGCTCAAGATGCATTGGAAATGCTTAAAAAATTACATGATTGTGATTCTGGGGTCGAGAGGGATTCTGACGGCTCTTGGTCAGCATTCAGTTCCAGTGACAGCGGGTCAGAGAGTGAGCCTCCCCGGCTAAAAACCACGAGTCGTCCCATTAGCAGGAGGTTGTGGCGCATTATTTCAAGGTAGTAAAAGACTAGCCTATGTAACAATTTTATCATTTTAGGCTATAGTTTACAGATTAGTAAACTAATAATTTATAAACTACAGCAACAGTGCCACAATCAGTGCAGTTTCAGAGACAGGGAGACGAGCCGGTGCCCAGTGCCCAGCTATAAACCCAGCAAACCAGCTCACTGGCAGGAGAGAAACTAAAAAACAAGGTACTGATAATGGAAAAAGAAATAAACAATAAGTTAGGTCATAGATATAGTAGCCCAGTAACAACAATCTATTCTGCGCTTTACAGCGTTTTCATCGCAAGATGTGTGCACACCTGGGAAAGAGGAGGAGATAGGAAAGGATGGGACTGTGTGGACAGTGGTAGGGGAGAAAGAAAGTAGACGGAGGCGTCAGAGCTAGAATGCGTTGACAGAGCGCCAGATCCAAGATGCTGAGACCATGTTCCTCTGCTTGGTGGACGCCGAAATGCTCATCCACTTTCAGGGCTGCAGGGTGGCTAAGTTTTAGGAGATGATTTCTACTCGGACATGAGTGTGGATGAGCTGAAGGCATTTTTAGCACTAGTTTATGTCCACCGAGTGAAAGGGGGGCGTAACATGGAGCTGTCCAGCTTTTGGTCAGATTAGTAAAGCTTTTTTTAAAAATGTAACCACTACTCTGTATTAGTTTTCAGTACTATATATAAATAATAATAAAACATAATAGGTTTTGATCAAATACTATTATTAAGAAATAATAATTCAATTTATATAAATAAACTGAATTGAATTGAATTAATTCTTGTCAAAAGTTTATAGCGTGCAAGAAAACCTTTAGCATTCTGACCAATGTAATGCGATGACATCATCACCGCCCTCGCATCCAGAATGCTCGCCGTCAAATTGACGGGCTTGGAAATTCTAGTAGTGTTAGAATTCTGGGAGTCCAAGTGCTAATTTAAAGATCCAGGGTTTTCTACCAGCCTCTTCAACTGTTTTCCATGGCTGGGGCACAACAAGTTCAACGCAAAATAGTGAATAATTGTAATGTGTAAGCAAAGTGGTAAATGAATTTCAATGTTTTTTTTTATCAATTAAAATCTAAAATGTATGGTGTGGATTAATTCGCTTTGAGTCAATACTTTGTTGAACCACCTTTAGGAACAGTTACAGCATTGAGAGCATTTGTGAACAACAGTTTTCACGTCTTGCTACAGATTCTCAATTAGATTTAGGTCTAAACTCTGACCGGGCGGTTCAAATGTGTTTCATTCAACCAGGAACAGCCTTCCTATCCCTGTGATGAGCAGTGTTACTTTTCCACCAAATGCAGTATTTTGCATGTGGTCCAAAAAACATTTTGTTCATCTGACCAGAGCATCTTTTTCCCCTTATTTGATCTACACCCTACATGGCCTGAGGTAAATTGCAAGCAGGACTTCTTGTGACCTTATTGCGACTCTTCCATGAAGTTTGTATAATAAGACTGGTAGTTACCCTCTGAGATTTGCCACCTGATCTGTAGTTATTTCCTCCAGAATTACCATGGATGTGCTTGCTCTTTCCATGATTAATGTGGTTTCGACTTTTGCATGACACTGTAGAGCACTGCCAATTTAACATTAAAATCTAAGATAAGCTTACCATGGAGAGTTCTATAACTGTTGTGCAAGGCTTTATGCAACATGGACAAGAGAATGAGACAGCTGGAGTTGGAGGATTGGCATGAAACCATTTTAAGTGAAACCATTTTAAGTGATTAAATGACCCAGGGACCTGTCCATCTGAGTAGACCCTTTTCTTGAATGATGTTTCAGGGTAACCCTGTCATGTTTGCCTACTTCCTGTTCTCTTATCTTGCACACTGTCACAACCTTTCAGTTACTGTAGGTTTCAACAAGGAATCTGTGCTTCTTTGTTTTTTCTTGTCAAATCTCCATCTTTGTTTCTTGTGCCTCTGTCTTTTACCCGTTCCAACTCTGCAGCCTGTCTTCTCAGCATGTATTCACGTCTCTCCCCTGTTCCCACTTCCCTCTTTCCTCTCCTTCACTCTTAGCTAATGATTTCTCCCCACCATCCCACATCTCTTCTCCTCAGCCTCTTTTTCGTCGCTGGGTATCCTTGTTCTTCTTCATTGCCTCTGTTTCTCTCTTTCCTTACCCCTGACTTGAGTGCCATTTGATGAGACCTGGATTGAGAGCAGCAGAGTATCGCCACTGTGCAGCAGTGCACTCAGGAGAGGATATCAGGGAAACAGACCGGGCCTGTTCACATTAAATATCATCTGACACCTAATCGGCGGCACCTTCTGGCGGAGCGCTGAGAGGAGGAAGACGAAACTGTTCCCCATGAAAAAGCCCAACTGATCTTTAAGCACTTTTAATTTATTTTGGTGGGGAGAAAGTGCCCCATAATTAATACATCAAGAAACAGCGTGTTTTGAGAATGACAGAAAAGAAAGGAGACAAATCTATTTTGAAAATAACCTGAATCACCAATGAACTGAATAGGCTTAGTTTAAATTTTTTGTCAGAGACAAAAAGTAATAACACCTGTGATGGCTATCATATCAAAACCGTATTTTTTTTTTTTTTTTTGCATTAGACCATATGAATATCTTCTAAGGTCTTTGTCCTTTAATCTTTTTGCAAACAGTATTTTATGTTTTTTAATGTTGATTATTGCTTTCTATGCTGTGACCGAACTAATCCTTCTTTTTATAATTGTGTGACATCGTAGAAAAATAAATCAGCCAAATTATCAGGAAGATAGATATAGACCTCCAGAAGATTGGTTCATCCTTGGGTACAATTTTGAAATACTTGAGGGTGCCATGTTTATCTGCCCAAATAATTATATGCATGTATGAACAACATGTGTAGGCCCATCTATTATGCATTTCAAGCAGGACATGGGTTTTGTGTTTCAGGGATGAAAAGTTTTAGTGCATATCAACGTCATAACAGAAGCAAAACATCAAAGACGTTGGGCAAAGCTAGTGAGAGATGATAATCATTCACAGCAAAATGAGTCCTGTACTTCCTTGTAGAAGCCATTACTCCAAAACCACATTAAAAAGCCAAATTTCAGTTTTTTTAAGGCTCTCAGGGACAAAGGCTTACCAGCCTGAGGACACCATGCCAACAGTTGGGTAAGGTGGTGGCAGCATCATGTTGTGGGCCCACCTTACTCCTGAAAGGACTGGTGCACTTCAAGAAATACATGGCATCATGAGGAAAGAACATTATGTGTAAATAGTGAGGCAACACCACAAAATATCAGCCAGAGATTTAAAGCTTGGGCCCAAATTAATCTTCCAAATGGACAGTGACCCTTAGCATACCATCATATTCGTTACAAAGTGTCATAAGGCCACAAAGTATTTTTGGTTCAACTTGTGGGCTGAAAGGATGCAACCAAGCTTGACCACCAAAGGCCCACATTTCCCTCTGCAACACATCGATGTGTCCAGTTGATCAAGACACTTAACCCCATGTAGCCTACAAATGTTTGAAGCGGTGTATGAATGTTTATGTGTTTCTTAATGTGATATATATATATATATATACATTTTATCAAATTCAATTCAGAAATAGGGACACCTATAGCAAATATATAGGTGGGGGAGCCCTGACTTAAATCAAATCCATCAGTGCTTCGTTTCATAATATGCCGTCGCCTTCTGCGGATGAGAGCTGTTTGTTGGGCATGTTTAGTGGGTAGAGGTTTAAGGTCCTTACCCAAAAGAATAAGGGGAGCCTGTAATCTCACCATTGCACACACCCCTATGGTATTCTTAGGTATATTGGTAAGTAATCTATGTCCACCACAGTAATAACAGAGTCCAGATCTGGCCCAAGGATCAATAACGTTACCCGGTGTAGTAATATTACACCAATCTGATGGGATTTGCCCCACATTCACTTTGGGGGTGGATGATGTGAAGTTAAAGCAAGTATACGTGCCATTGGCTTTAGTAGGTGTGAACGGTCCTGTTTTAGTATTGTTAGGAATGAGAGGGAAAATGCTGGCCAAAGTTGTACAGTTAGCAGGAGACGCCTCGTTGGTCAGTTGAATCATGCAATTGTAACACCAATTGTCCTCTGGGTACAGGGGAGCAGGGTCAGTAGTTAAATGTGGTCTTGCAGCCGCGCATGCCACACAATCTGATTTACTTTGTTCTTTGACAGTCTGAGCTATCCATTGGAGCCAGAGGTTATCTTCAGTATATCCCGTGGCCATCTGGATAATTTCTATGGGTTTTAAGGTGTTGTAGTCTATCTTTATCCTCCCCTTGTCTGACTCTGCCTGATTGGAGTGGTTTCCGAAATTTATCTTGATGATGCCTTCCGGATTCTGTGTGTTCCATCCTCGTCGAAGACCAAACATGAAATGGGCGTTGTGTGTTCCTAGGGGGTTGTGTGTCAAGGCTTTAAGGGTTAAAAGGAATGGGTGTTGCCCGTTTGAGGTGGTATTCGGTAAACTACCGCATATCAGGGATATGTTTAGCGCTTCAAGTTTAGGTGTCAGGTCAGGGTTAAAAATATTGGTATTCCATGGTCTGCTGTAGTATATAGTATTTCCCCACCCCCTACCGCACAAAGGGGTGGGTGTGTCTGCACTTGTGGACTCACAGTGTGTGGAGAGTTCAACATTAGCGCATAGGTAATAGTGGAGCCTCGTTAACCATGCGCTGCCTGAGATTTGGTAAGAGCTACAATTGATAACGTCACAGAGATCAAATTAGAAAGTTGTGGCCGCACCGAGAGTGTAATTTAATTCTATTCCCCCAAACGCCTGGAGGCATTTATCTGGACCCTGGGGTTTGGATTGTCTTTTATTGATCCTGGGATGACTGGAGCATGTCTGGAAAGGAAGTTCACACAACAATCCTAGAATCCATGTAACAATGAAAAATTATACAGCACCTATACCTCCCATGACCCAACCCTTAAGGGGCCTGGGTCCTAACTTTTGATCTCCCATTCTTTTCAAAGGTACCTGTAAGGGAAGATAAGGATCAACAATATGGTGAAACACAAAAATAATTCTTTTTTTTTTTTTTTTTTTTTTTTTAAGTTCAGAACGTCCAGTTCAGTTCTTTGGTGGGAGAACAGCTACAACCACCAGTGAAAGAGAGGAAAGCTCAATCACATCCGCCTCTTATGTGTGATGTCCTGGTCTTCACTCACAGGTGTAGACTGACCTGGAGCTAAGTGGTCTCACCAGGGCATTATTCTGCCCCTATTTGGTGGGACCACTGATCTGACGGTGCACCGAAGGTGTAGACTAACCTTTAGGTGTAAATGGACGCTTTCTCACCCTAGGGGATTATTCTGCCCTTGAATTGGGTGAGAAGGGTCTTCTGGTGGGCTGGTGTTGTCCCTCAGGTTCTGCTGGACCTCTGGCAGCAATCTCTGTGGTGCCTCTGCTGCTGCCCACTGGCTCCAATGATACCACATGTCTCCTTTGCCCTTGAGCCTCACCACATGTGAGGCTCTCTCTGTGACCCGGAATGGACCCGTCCACCTGGGCTCTGACCACTTCCGTTTGATGACTTTCAGAAGGATCCACTCCGCGTCTGAGGTGGTGGCTCGAGCCTCGGATGGTTGGGCGGCCACCTGTTTTGAGAATGCTGCAACCAAGCTGTGGAGAGATCTATAGTAATCACGGTGAGACATAGATAGTTCACATTCAGTTAGAAATGGCAACCTGGTATGTGGGCCTGGAAAAGGTCTTCCAGTCTGTAGTTCATGGGGGGTCAGTCCGTGCTTCTGGTTTACAGAACTTCTCACAGACATTAGGGCTAGTGGCAAAGCAGTGACCCAATTCATTTTGGTCTGTGCACAGATTTTAGCCAATTTCGTTTTGATAGTATGGTTCATCCTTTCCACCTTCCCTTGGTATTGGGGGTGGTACACTGTTCCAAAGGAATGTCTCAGTCCCAAGAACTTTTCAACCTCTTTAAGTTCTTCATTTTTGAAGTGTGTGCCGTTATCTGACCTGATTTTCGCAGGAAAACCGTGACTGGGGATTTAGTGATTAATCAGACACTTCACCACTGTTTTGCTGTCTTCCTTTTTTGCTGGCCAGGCCTCAGGCCATCCTGTGAATGCATCCACACATACCAACAGATATCTGAACCCATTCACTCTCTCAGTCATATCTGCATAGTCAGTCAATGATTTATTTCCCTGCAATAGGATCCACTGGGAATTTCCCTGGCGCTGGCTTCAAGGTAGGTTTGACATTGAACTGTCTGCAAATTTCACATGAGTTTATCCAATGCATTGCCATTGGTTTTAAATAAGGATGCCACCAATGTTCGAGATTTTTCAGCATCTGTGTGGTTCCTACATGCCCCATGCCATGGGCTTCCTCCAGGACTGCTGTAGTGAGCCCTGGTGGCAGGATTGGACGTCCGTCTGGTCTCCTCCAAAGTCCATTTTGGTCCTTACTGCCTCCTCTCGCCTTCCACATCGACCTTTCTTCTGGTGAGGCCCCCTTTTGTAGTTTCACTACTTCCTCTAGAGTGGGCTCTGGTGTCCACCCTACCTCTGAACACAACAATATATTTTTTGGTTGATACCCAGCACACTGCTTCGCTGCTTGATCTGCCGCCTGATTCCCCAGTGCTACTCTGGTATCACTGCTGTCATGTCCTTTACACTTTATAACTGCCACCGCCTGTGGTAAGAGCAATGCTTCAGCCAACCTTCTCATTTCCTGTTCATGCTTGATGGGTTTCTGTCCTGCTGTCCTAAACCCTGTTCTCAACCATTGCTTCAGTTCAACATGCACTGCGCCTGTGGCATATGCTGAGTCTGTGTAAATGTTTATTTTTTGTCCTTCTCCTAATTCTAGGGCCACGATCACTGCCAAAACTTCTGCTTTCTGTGCTGATTGTGTGTCTGTCAGCCTTTCCGCTTTCATTGTTACAAAGTCTGTCCCTGTGTCCTCCACAACTGCATACGCTGCTTTCAGTCCTCCTGTGTCATGTCTGAAACAGCAACCATCTGTATACAGGTTTCTTGTCTCTGTTAAGGATGTGCTTTGTAAATTTGGTCTGATTTTTTCATTAAACTCCACTTTTTCTGCACAGACATGTGGTTCTCCTGATGTCATTCTGTCTACCATGTTTATGCCTTCATGTGTGTATGTGATGTTGGGAGCTTCCAGCACCTTGCTCAGTCTCTGTTGTCTCAGTGGTGTAGTGTGAATGTCTTTGAGTTCACAAAAGCCACTACTCCATGTGATGTGAGAATGTGGAGGGAATGTCCCATAACTACATGGGCTGTTTTCTGGATTATTTTAGCCATCCCTGCTGCATGTCTGGTGCATTCATGATATCTTTGTTCCATGTTGTCCAACATAACACTTATTTATGTACATTAGCACTGTTCTTATTCCCCCTTTTTTCTGAAACAGCACGCCATTGTCTGTGTGTGCTGTTACAGAAACATCTAAATAGAACACCTTCCTCATTTTCTTCCGCTAGACTAGTGGGCTCATTGACTGGGGGGGCTGGATCAGCCGGGGTGGAAGCATTGACGGTCCGTGGAATGAAAATAGGAGTAGGCAAGGGTTGGGCCCTGTGTTGGCTGTGAGGTTTGTGGAGTGTGTTGAGGAGTGGGTTGGGTGGGAGTTTGGTTAAGCTCGCAGTAATTGGTATGCGGCTGTGGGGGTAGAGATGAGTCAAGAGGACCTGCAGAGTCAACAATCTGTTGGAAACGTTTTCTCATCTGACGCACGTTCCAATTGTCAAGAGGCAACCCTCTGTATGTGTCAAGAGAGGGTTCTTCATCTGTGGATGATTTAGAGGTACAATCGGATGAAGAGAAAGGAATTCCGGGAGATATATGACTGGACAGAGGTCCAGAAGACACAGTAGAGAAAGATGCTGTGGGGGGTGGTTGCGGTGGGGGAGCTGAAGCTCCGCCTGCTGGAGAGTTTTGTTCAGGCTAACCAGTAATCTTCAGTCTGCCCCCAGAAATGTCCAATGTGGGGTAAAGGCCCAATGGAGTGGGAGAAGAAGATTCCTTAGTGGTGGATTTTGGAGGAGGAAGACCATATGGTGGTGGTTTATCTCCAGTGTGTGTGTTGGTGGGTGTTGTGTGGGGTTTGTCAAACATAGCATGTTTACCTCCCTGCCATATCAGCACCATTTGCGACCAAAACGTCTCATTCTTTGCCGCTTTATCTCTTGTTTCTTTAAACTTCCCTTTAAACCGTCCACTATTTTTGCATTTTTTCTCAGCCAACTCTCTTTCTTTCGTAGCCTTCTTCATATTCAGCCAAAACCACCTTCCCACATTTTTTCTGTTCTTTTCATCAGTTCCATCTTTTTCGATCTCCTCCTGTATTTTCTGATTCATCTTCTTAATCAACTTTTCTGCCTGTTTTTCTTCCTGCGTCTGCTGCACCAACTGCCTCACCACATACACCTGTTCCTTAAATGTTTTCCACACTGGTGCCTCTTCACCCCAACCTAAGTCATCTGTGTCCCGGTCAAATTCACCGTCCATCCTGCTAGCCTGTATAAATTCTTCACCAAAAGTTGTAGCACCCTCAAACGTTTTCACACCTTCAAAAGTATTAGGCACCCTAAAAAGTTTTCACATCTTACAAAAGTATTCACACCCACACAAGTATTAGCACTCTGAAAAGTATTCGCACTCAAAAAAGTACTAGCACCCTGAAAAGTATTCACACCTTTCTTCACTACACTCTGTTCATTCACTGGTCAACTGAGGCCGTCCAGAAAATATGGCACGCTGTGTCCCTGGTATCTGGACTATTTTGAGAGTGACATACACACGTCTCAAGACACCTCAATTTTCCCCCAAATCAAGCAGCTTATCAGCACTCTGTCATTGTTGACACCAGTTAGGTTTCCATACAGGAATGCTGCATTCATTCACCTGCAATGAGAGTCTGGCGAACCGCTGCGCCTCTCTCCAGTCACACCGTATTTTTCACACACTCCTCCTAACAAGTCTGTCTCACAGATTATCCCTTCTGTGAACAGCTCCTTGATTTTATGTTTGTGTATTATGTACTTTTCTCTGCAGTCCACTAGATGTCCTCCAAGTCTAAGTATTCTTGATGAATTATCCTTTTCCAGCTCATAGTTTTCTCATGCTGGTCTTGTTACAAATGTCATTTATAACTCACAGTCATGCACTCACTGTTACTGGTCTTACAGATTCATACAAACTGTTCACAGTAACTTATAGCTTCACGGGACTTCAGACTATGTGTTTTATGAATTACCACATCTGTAATCTGGTTTTATTGAGACAGAACTCGAATAAAACACAGCATTCAAACCTTTGTGTTTTTGCCCGGTCTTAGCCTTCTGACTCCAGAATACAATGAACAACCTTCTTTCAAACCTCAAGAAAACTGTTTACACTTCGGAGGTCCCCACCCTCCGGGACTTCAACCCAGCAAAATCATGAATTCTCGTCAGAAAACATGTGGAGTTGTCAAACTCAGGAAACACACGGGCCTCGGACCCTTATTCAGAGGGACTCTAACCCTCAAGCTCAGGAAACACACTTCTCACTTTACTTTACTTGACCTCTTTTATATTATCCTAACACACTGGTCTACACATTTTAAATTTAGCAGAATATTTCACTTACTCAGACATCTAACACCAAGAATTTAGGCCTATCGACAATGCCAAAAGTGCAGAGTTCGTTTTAAACAGGTTTCTGCTTACCTTGTAAGAAGTGCGGGGGTACCCGGTGTCAGAGTCTTTTGGTGAAGTTCTGAGTTAGCCGAAAGTCCTCGCTTTTCCCAAATCACGTCGGGGGTCGCCAAGTTGTTGGAGTTAATTAATTAATCTTGATCAATAATTATAATTACAAATCATAATTTGACAAAATCAATTTCTTAACCAAAATCCTCATTTATGAATCGAGACCAGAGATGTTTCTGGTGTTGTAATTGTGGCTCAACGTCTTTGACAATTACAACCGTTAAATACTCCGTAATAATTAATAACTATTGCCGGAGATGTCACTGTTTAATCGACCGTTTCTGCCAAAACGTGTGGAACTTTAACCTTATCTTGACTGACAAATCACCTTTTACACACAATGAACACACAACGCTCTCTCTTTATCTATGTGAACATTTATTAATCTTCACCTACTCAACATGCAAAATTCTACATAACAAGGGTAACACATCTAACTAAGCAAAACTAAAGAAAACAGCAGTGGGTGTTGAATCAATCAGCATTTATGGCAAAATTTGAAGAGGTGTGGTGGTGAGTGGAGAGGGGGGGGGGGGGGGGGGGGGGGGTGCAACTCCAACTGTACTGAGTGATGTCCTGATCATAAAACTTCCCCCAACTCCTGAGCAGACAAAGGGTTATAAAGCTTTTGGCGGCAAGCTAGTGAGCAGTGAGATTGGAGACAAAGGGAAATGGAGAATTTCACCATGAGGTGATTTTAACAGTCCAGTCTTACTACACACCTGCGTTGACTCTCATGTGGTAAAAAAAGCACAGAGCTAGCACAGCGGCTTCATACATCAACACGACACATCAAAGTTCCAATAAGCAAGGTTACATGCACATATCGTTCAGAACACGAGATCCTAACTAGCGATTATGATCGCTCTACAACCTCTGACCCTGTCCAGGCCTTCTAATAAAGAAATAAAAATAAAGGATGGGTTTTACTTGGTGAAGCTCCTTCTGGGGCAGCGAGTGAGAGGGAAAGAGGGGGGGTTGAAGCGTTGTGCGCGTCCGCAGCTCAACTCCAGGAAAGCGGTCAGTCCCCGTCCTTTGGCCGTCTTGACGAAAAGGAAAAATATGATCTAACCATCAAAGTCGACTTGGGATGACTTGGGGTGGTTCGTTTTCTCGAACTCCGTGTTTTTAGTTACGTGTTAAACTCACGTCTTCGATCGGCAAAGTGAAATTTCTGGCCTTCCTAGTCCAGAAACCTCAGTTATGAATTGTTCGTTGTCCAACGAGAGAGAATGAATGAACTCTGCAAAGAGATCTTCTCTTGAAGTGGCGCACTTCAGTCACTAGTCCGGTTCTTAGCAGAAGGTGTATGTTCAAAGTGAGCGCCTTCATATATAGTGTCCTGTGACGTCAGACTTGGGACGCCCAATCATATCAGTCGCAATGCTCGATGGGATATGTAGGAGCGGGCTGTCCTGGATACAAAATGGCCGATGCCATTGGAGAGGCACAGTGACGTCCAACAACGTGCAGATAGTCCAATACTCAGCAACAAGTGGTCCAACACCTCTAAACTCCTGCACGTTCGTTTATTTGGTCAAAGCATCTTAATTCTGTACGAGAAACTAGACTTGAATCTCTAAGAAAGAAAAACACAGACTAAGTAATAAAGTTGTTCACCCAGCCGGGGAGAGAGGTGCTGCATCTGCGTAGTCAGGAACACATCTGTTTTTCTCTCCCCTGCACCGTTCTTTTATTGAACACACACATATCAGGGAATATACATTTTACATTTGTTGTGCAGCGCCTTATCAGTTTCTCACACATTCTTTTGCTGCAGACAGTTTCTCATACATTCCTTTGCTGAAGGCCAGTTCTCTCGCACATCTTCAGGAATCTTCAGGGAGAGGACTACCATGCCTCCCTAATACACTGCCAGCTTCTCACGATACAGACAGAAAACACCTGCAAGCTTTAACCTTGAATAATAAACACTCATTGTGTGACTACACTAGAAGCTACTGTTTAAGGACTTTTCTAACTCTCAAAAGCATAACTAAAAACTCCTAATAATAATCAATCTTTAAGCAGCAAATCCCAAATATATCTTAGCTTTAGCTACTAATGATAAGGCATTTATATTTCCACAGTCTCTAGTACGATAATCCTACATTTCTCACCTGGCAACACTGTACTCGACCACAAGTCAACAGTGCTTCTGATCGATGTTTTCCACCTGCGTTCAGGACGGAGGGAGCAAATGCAGGTGGAGAACTGGACGTGGTAAAATTGGATTTGCAACGTAAAGTCAGAAGTAAGAACTTATCTATTAAACTCATACAGCTGACAGGAAAGTCGCAAATATTACCGAACTTCAGGAGAGTTGAATGTAGCGGTGTTAACACGCAGTCTGCTGCTTGTAAAACATGTTTAGTCGTAATCAAGTTCACCAGTGATTAAGGGACACTTGTAAGGCAAATTCTGGATTGAATCAGCCCTGCATCTCTTCATTTGTCAAACCAAAAGTACCATCATGTGTCAAGTCTCATCTGACCAACAAAACTGCTGCATGTGCACTAAAGATTTAAGAGCCTTTGCCACAGTAGAAGGGAACGGTATGGAGCCCGCGAGGGGACAAGGGGGAATTTTTTTTTTTTTTTGCGTCCCCACGCAATACTTTTGCATTCGGCATTTTGGAACAGCAGCACAGATGACAAACTGCTCATAAAACAAACAGCACTGATATGGCATTGATATGGTTTATTTGTCATATGCAGGTTAACACGCAGTCAACAATGCGATGAAATGCTTAGGATAAGAAGAGCCGTTCAAATCACGATAAAAACAAAAACACTAATGGCTTACAAAAAAAAGTACACATCATGCAGCAGTAATAAGCAAACAAAGTGTCACAGATGTGGTTTCGTGCAGTATTATTGTCCAGGGTTCAGTAGTTTGACAGCTTGTGGATAAAAACTGTCTTTTAGTCTGATTGAAGATCATTTTATTTAAGGCCGATTTCAAAATAAAACTCAATAAATCTCAAAACGGGTGTAGTGTTTGTTTCATTTTTTGCAGTTATCTGGTTTGGAAACTATCCCACAAAGTATTGCGAGATAACACAAAGACTATTGTGTGAGAACGCAAAAGGTATTGTGAGCGAACGCAAAAGTATTGCGCGGGAACGCAAAAAGAATTGTGAGCGAACGCAAAAGTATTGCGTGGGGACGCAAAAGAGAACAAATTCCCCCATGTCCCCTCGCGGACTCCGTACAAAGGCTTCATCAAGGGAAGATATTAAATAAATATGTTGTGAAATAGAAAAAACATTTTATGTACCATTAAATGTACAATTTATTTAATACAACATTAAATATTAAGTGTACCACTAATTACGTCATGTCGTCTTTAAAATTATACTTAATTATTCAGTGGCACATTTAATTGCATGATAGTCCATTTATTGTTGGTACATTGTACATGGTACATTTATTGTTTCTAATGATGTATTAAATAAATAAATGGTACCTTTAATTTAATGGCACATTTAATGTTACATTTCTTTCATGTTACATTTACTTCACTTATGGGGCATTCAGAACATTTATTTATTTAATGATTATTTTATTGTATTCATTTTTTCCAGTTTGACCCTCCATTCTTGATGCCTGTATAGTAGGTCATGTCAGAATTTGAATCAGGTGTGCTGGAGCAGACACACATCTAAAACCTGCAGGGAAGGGGTCCCTGAGGCCCAGGGCTGTGAACCATTGAGGTAAAGTTTCTAAATTGTGAAGGTAATGCCTTTTTGGACTTTTGTTCAAGAAGTACAGTTCTCTTGCTAGGAGCATTTTTCTTTAATTTCATCAATTTGAAACATAAAAGTAGTGTCATTGTTCAAAAGAAACAATCACTTTTTACTTTAACTGGCCTTTACTACAGCTAAAAACAGGAACCTAACTGGTCCTTCAAACAAAGAAATTGCCAAAAGACTAAATGAAGAAAACAAAAATGGGAGTGGCACAGGAGTGGGAGTCATTCTAAATGGGAGCGGGATGGGAGTCGGAGTCAATTTACCAGGAGTGGGATGGGACAGGATTTTTTTTGTTATGCTGGCCTGGGATTGGGATGGGACAAGACATTTTTCTGTGGGAGCGGGATGGGACAGGAGAGAAAATCCACTCCCGTGTCACCCTCTACTCAGGACTGAGGTGATGATGGCATGTCTGATATGGACATGACTTGGGAAATTCCAGAAAATCACCTTATGTTATAGGTGACCAATGGGACAGCCATGGCAACAACCACTGGCCAATGAGCACAAAGAGTTTTTTGTAAATGCTCTATAAAATGGGCAAGAATAGAGGAACTAGTTGGTTGTTTCCTTGCAGAAGACCAGCGAAGAGAGACACTACAGATGAATCAGAGGACCAGAGACACAGCCCAGCTGATCGACTGCATTAAAAAGAGGATCAACCTGTTTGCCTTAGAAAGACTGTGCCTCAAGATTAAGAATCTGATTTCATTTAAAGCCTTTTTATCCAGATAACAGAAGTGAACTTGAACGGTGAACAGCTGATTGCTTTAAGTTTCAGGCTTCTGGTAGTCCCGAATCAACCTCATTTATGTCTCCGGGTTTCCATCAACTCTTCAGCCTCTGGAAACTACTGTCTTCAGAGACATATGACAACAAAGTTCCTGTTTAACCATCGAAGCCTGGAGCATCAGTGCCTGCCACTTAAAGGAAGAAAACTGAAGATTAAGGCGTATTCCCTTCAAGAAACCACTTGTTGTTACCAGAAGAAACATCTCCATCAGGTGCATGGATGAGCCTCCGTCTTCAAAGCCTCTCCAACCTCATTAGTTTCAGCATCAGGGTAAGACAGGTTGAATTGATTGATTCATTTCTATTATTGAAATTATTACGTGTTGCAGAATTGAAGCTGTTACTGAGCCCTGCATAAGCGTTGCTAATTAAAGAAAGCATATAAAATTCTAGTTAAATCATGGACATTCAATTAATTGTGTTTCATTGGTGGTTAAAAGTCTTGTTGCCTGGTTCTAAGACATTTTAGGAGGTTTTTATAGGTTGCCTTAGCCAAGTTTGTTAAAACAGTGCCCTTGGGGCTCGTGCCGAGCCACTAAAATTAACCTAGCCCATATACCAAGAGCCAGTTGTAAAATTAGGGAATGAGCAGCAGTGAACAAAAGTGACTGTTGAAATGTGAATGACTGCGGTAGGCTACTCAGTTGTCTAGACCTCCAGTTGAAGAAGGGCGAGACTTTTGTATGAAGGCTGTCAGAGGCTAGGCGAGTCATTTCCCGACACCAGCTTAAACAGAACTTTCAGTAAACCTGCTTAGTAAGATCTTTCAGGTTTAGGGAAGTCCGGACCTGTTGGATGGAGAGCTGGATTGAGCAATCCCTTTAGACATAGGGAAGTAGGAGGGAGGGGTTAGCTCATCGGACAACGAAACTGCCCACAGCCATCAGCATCTACAACGGCTCTTTGAAGAAACCTTCATAATGAACTACAACAACATTTAATTTCCCTTTGGGATCAATAAAGTATTTTTGAATTGAATTGAATTTGAATTAAAAAACCTACACAAATTTGTCTCTTATTAGTGAAACTTTGCTTTGTTTGTTTTTCAAACTTCAATGACCTTTTATAAGCCAGCCCTCTTTGCATTTGTAATCCACTTTAAAATTTATAGTGAAAAACATCCAAATCCAGAGCAAAAGAGACCACCTCCACTGTCCCATCCGAAAGTGACCACTCTTCTAAGGGGTCTCTAAGTCAAGGAGATGGTCAAAAAGGAGGTTCCATATTTGTGGGGATACTATAACCTTTAACATGTAAGAAAACTCTTAGGTTTGTTTATTCAATAAATATATTATGCTTTTGAAATACTGTTTAAAACTCCCTTGAAAAGTGTAATTTAACTTTATTGATAAGTGATGAAATTGATTTAATTTTGATAACGAGTGAGATTGGTTCAGTTATGGAAAATAAAATTATTTCATGTGGCTGCCAGTTGCTATGCCTATTTTGACTACTGGAGACATTGTGTCACTAACTTGACACAGTTCTACTTCATATTAATGCATCACATGGTTGATTTGGCAGGGTGATCTCAGGTTTGAAGGGCAGTGGCCAAGAAAACCATTTTATGATGCAACAAAAGCTGCGGTCCTGAACCGATCCAGTTGCAAATTGAAAAATGAATGAGAACTGGTGAGTCTCCCAGGGAAATCAATCCAGTACAATAGGTTTCCAATATGGAAACAGTTGCAGTGCATTCCTGATTTTCATTTTTGAAGAATAATGAACTGTTTTTTTCTCTTCTTTGAAGATAGAAACCTGGTTCATTTCAAAGGAAAATTAACTAAAAGCAGAGTGAGATTCAAACTCATGATATTTTTCTAAATTTCAAAGGACTAGAAAGTTGCTTAATCACTCTCACTGTTGGACTTTGACCTGAAACCCATAAAAACTTGGTTTTGTTGATTTAAACTAATCAAATGGCACTAAATAATAAAAAAAAAAAAAAACATTCTTCTGATCAAAACATGATTTCATATACTCAGCACATTTTATGTTTTGAATGATCTAGTGTCTTGTTTGAATTAATGAATCTAGTACAGCAATTCAAACCGATTTAAGCACATTGAACACTTGGCTTTTTTGTTGTATGCAATCAGGTAGGAATGTATGTGGCTACGCTCATCAACCCAAAGAAAAAGCGCATTTTATCTTTTTTAGTGCATTTGTTTCAAGAACTTGACACTGAAAACCTCTGAACCTTTCAGGAAGCCACTTTTTGTTGAGGTAACCAATCATACATACACCGATTACACATTAAGACCACTTACAGATGAAGTGAATACCACTGAGTATTTCTTTACCACAGACTGTGTTAGTAGGTAGCATATATGGGCAAGTTTATTTACAAAATTGTTTGTAAAAGAGGGAATATAAAGCAAGCAAAAGGATTTAGGTGAGTTTCAAGAGTTAAATTACAATGACTAAACAACTGGGTCGAGATGATCTCCAAAACTGGAGGTTGTGTATGGTGTTTTTCCCAGTCTGTATTGATCAGTATCTTTCAAAAGCGGTGCAAGGAAGGAACAGTGGTGGATAGGTAACGAGGTCATGGGTGGTCGGGGCTCATTACTGTGCCAGATACCACAGCACAGCTCCATTTGTCTAGTGTAGCCCATGATGACAGATCAGGGCTTTGTAGCAGCAAAACGGGGGCCGATGGTCATATCTTAATGCCTGATTGGTCCATATAGGTAGATCACATCAGTAATTGGTAAAGGGTAGAAACGTTCTTGCTCAGTGACTCCATACTTGGCCTCAGGCTTTGATGTGATTACCTTCCTCCAACAGTTATATCAGTACTTGGTACTGTGCTACAGTACTAGTGCTGGATTATATGTACACAGCTAAAACAAGCAATATGGATATGTGACCACTTAGGCAACAGAGTAAATGATGGAATGAGTATTAGTTATATCTTTGAAGATTCTGATGTCCAAGTAAATTGGATGAATGGATTAGATTTGTCCTTAATCACCAAAAAAGTCTCCCATTCAAATCATTTTTTGCTAAAGGATTATGAGACAAATGGAATTTTGGTTTCGATTGAAGGTAACAATGAGACAAGGCAGTTCATGCCATGGCAACAACATGTAGTTCTTGCAGAGTTTGCAGCCAGACCAACAGGGTAACTGAGAGTATTATTTGTGAGCATAAAGTTTCTCAGGTTAGACAACTTGCTGTATCACGTTTTCATATTTATGTGTTCTCTGTAAGTACAAAGCATAATTTGAAACCTGAGGACTGCATTATGAAGGAAATAAATAACCACCCTCTCTAGACTTTCCCCCTGCATTTCTGTCAGTAAATATGCAAGAGTGATTTTTTTTTTTTCCTGAGCGTCTTAGCAAAATGACTGACAGATTGTTTAACATAATTAACCCCTCCCAAAATCAACATGTGTAGTATTAGACTAACATAACTTTTTTTGTCAAAATGATATGCTGTTGGGGAAAAACTAACAGTAGATGGAGTTTGAGTGTTTGTATAATCTTTTGTTAAGTTCATTACTGCAGTGCTGTTAAGCCAATACAGGTAAAACACTGACTAAATGTATCCAAAAAAAAAAAGTACTTTCAGATGCTTCTATTTACAGACAGCATGTTTTGCAAAACCACTGCACAGCTGACTAATATAACTAACCAAATGACACTTTTGGGAAAAATTAAAATGCTGGTGCAACACCATACTTATCAGTGCTGATCAGAATTGGTGTACAGACAAAATACAATATGCATGCATACTACCAGAATTTAATCTATTTGAGTTGCAGTTTTTGTCAAAAATTGTCATTCTCCTTTGTGGTTTAAAAAAAAGTATATGCCATAGCGCTCTTTTAAATTCCTTTATTGGGAGGCGATCTGTTAGGTCTCCAAGTTACTGCTCTTATAAAACATTTCTCCTGAATCATTCCTCCTCACTGAACAAACCATCATATAACCACAGAGGCGACTGTGGCTCAGTAGGAGTTCGATTCCACAGCTTCCTCCTGCTGTATGTCGATATGCCCCTGGGCAACGCACTTAACCTCAAGTTGTCTACTGATCGGTGTATGAATGTGTGAGCGTTAGTGAGTGCGATTGGGTGCATGTGGCTCTAGTGTAAAGCGCTTTGAGCGGTCTGTATGACTGGAAAGGTACTATATAAATTCAGTCCATTTACCATTTAAATTTTAATCTCATATACTCCCATTCAAGATGGACATTCTGCTCCATGCGCAACATCATCACTTTTAGGAGACTTTGGTGTTTGGCATTACACTTTTTTTTCTTTGAATATTTCTCAACATCCGAGAGAAAAAACTCCTAGCTTTCCGAGCCTAAATGAAAATAAAAACGAAGACGAAGGAAGATGATTTATATGCCCCTCAACTGTATTTCAGACATAGTAAACTGAAAAATGTATAATAAAAAAAATAACTTTTAAACATGAGATGGTTCTTCAGTTAAATTTATTCATAATGGATTACCGTCATCAAAACTACAGAAGAATACCTTGGATGACACAAATCAGAGTTTCGTAATGCTAGGAATGAGCCTTGGCTAAAAATTATGGGTTTTATGTTATTTTGACTTTTTTTTAGTGGAACCACAGGGATCGTCAGATTTATCTGAAAGGCTTCTTTATGAACCAAACTTTAAAGTCTCTTACTAATTAGGAATGTCAACTTAATGTTTGATTTTAAACTTAAATCTGGGTTTAACTGGTAAAATCTACCCCAACTAAGTACTGTGCTTTTTGAGCTGTCTCACTTTTATCAGATAACATATCCAACCAGCACTCACTCACTGGTACTGACACACTGACCACATAATAATTCTAGCTCAGTTTTCAATGAAGCACAGACATCTGAAGTCTTCAGAGACTTCAGCTTTGCTTCCTTTTTTTCCCCATATGTCGAGAGTGGGAATGAGATGAGGTTTGTTCCTGTTTTAAAAATGGGATCAACTTCCCAAGATCATATGAGAACTGTTTCATATATATATTTTGACTTTCATATTAAAAAAATTCCCCCACAGCTACTGCCAAGAAATGCTTTTGATTATGCCAGCATCCGCTGCACTCGTGGCTGACGGAGTCTGTGCTGCTTTGTTGTTGGGGGGTTTTGATGCGTCTCGACAGGCAGATGTGAGCCTCAACCAGAACTGGGCTGTGGGTGCCAATGGGCCATCTTCCCAGTCAGCCATGTTTCCCTGAACCCCCAGAGGAGCAAGCACAACCTGAGAGGCATCAGTGTCTGGGACTTCTAAACAGTGCAGCCCAAGCTCTCTCTCAGCCATTTGTTTCTGACACCTTGGCATAGAGAGAATTGCTCTGAATCTCTCAAAGCAAGCCTGGCAACCCTGCAACCCATCCATCACGAGTCTTCACTCTAGCAGATGGACCTCTTCCCCCACCTGTTCCCTTGACAATGCCATTGTGTAGTCCAGTCTTCTCCGTTTGCTTGCTGCAATTACCCTCTGCTGTGGCATACGTCGACTGGGACACTTGAGGACATTTTATTCCCAATTGTTCTGGCACTAAAAGAAGCCCCTATGATGGGCAGCTAGAGAAATGTGGAGAAATACTTAATTTCTCCAGTGTTCTTCCACTGTATGATGTGTGAACTTTTATGCTTAACTCGATGTACATTACCTTGCAAAGTATTGCATCTTCTTTCGCCTTTTTTTCAACAATGGCATTTTCTTGCCACTCTCCCATAAGCCAGACTTGTAGAGTATAGCACCAATAGAACAGATTTTTCCAACTGAGCGGTGCATCTCTGCAGCTCCTCCAGTGTTAGCATGGCTGAGCTGTTTCTCTAATTAAGTAAATAAATAAGTAAAGTTTATTATTGTTCTCTCGTTCACTGATAAAATCAGAAAGGGTTTTAGGATAAAATATAAAGAATACAGCAACTGAAAACATAAGTTAAAGCTGTAGAGATAAAGTTTTAAAAAATAAGAAAAAACCTATTAACAATAAATAATGAGAAGGGAAGTGTTTTCCACGTTGAAATTGATGAATGTTTAAAAGCAGCAATCTCCATGGGTGTGAGACTGACTACAGTCTCTGCTTCTGATCTGATTAATTGACCCGAGGGTCTGTGTTGATTTGTGAGGCTTTAACAGCTCATAGATGTAATGTTGCACTACCATACTCAACCGTAAAAGATAGAGATTTTTAAAAATGTTCTGAAAGTAGCTGGTAAGCAGTGAAGAGACATTATTAGGGCAGGGGTCATGTGTGTCCTTCTGTTGGTTCCAGTTAAAAGTCTCGGTGCAGAGGTTTGTACTAGCCAGGAACGATCAAGAGCTTTCCTTATTTAGAAAAATAAAATGCTCTCCTTGCTCTGACTTCCAGTTGAGGTAGACGGCCATGTCTTCATAGGTTTGCTGCTGTTTTACAACCTAACTCTGCTTTAAACTTCTCAGCAACTTTCTCCCTGGCCTGTCTGCTATGTTCCTTGTTCCTTGATGCTTTTTGTTCTCCATTGTTCTCTCAACATCTGAGGCCTTCACACCACTGCTGGATTTATATTGAGATTAAATTACACACAGGTGAACTCTATTTACCACTGCACAATGCTTTGCACTGGCATACAGTGGGCTGTATATAAATACACAGCATACTTCAAAACAATGCATTGTATTGGTTTATCACATAAAACATCAATAAAATACACTAAAGCTTATGACATCACCAAAAGGGAAAGTGTAGAAGGGATGTGAATACTTTTGTAATACGCCGTGTTTGCTTGGTCTTAATGGCACACGGCTTAGCAGAATTACACTCACTGGAGTGGAGAACGTGTTTTAAAAGCAGCAAATGTCCGACCTGTGTAGAAATAATGAAAAAATTGTCCCTTTCAAAGTGCCTGGCTTTCCCATTTCCATCTCAATTTATCAAGAAACAGCTCCCAGGCATGCTAAGATGTAAATGGCAATTGCAATTGATAAATGACACAGTAAGAATTCCCAAATGGCACATGAATTTCTCCTGGAGTAAATAACACACTGCTTTAATTCTTAACAGTAAATTGAGCGGTTTATAAAGATGTCATACATGTGTGGGATATTGATCCCTTTCATAAGTGAACTGTGCCCTATTCTGGGTTAACTACCTGCTGGAAAGATGCCAGTCCAACATGATCTTTACAGTAAAAATGCAGTACGTTTGTGGGGAAATCCCCGGTGCAACAACATTCTTATTAACAATAATGGGCTCTGTAGCCCTCCTCGACCCGTGACTTGTCTGCAGCGGGTGAGATATAGCAAAAGCAAAAGCTTCCATTTCGGGCGCTGAAAATATCTCCAAAAAGGCTTCTCTTTCACTCTCTCCTCGCACACTCCCAGCTAAAGGTTAAAACCCTGCCCACAGTCACTCATTATAAAGTGCTATATACGAAAAAGCTAATACTATATGTGCGTCTGTGGGTGTGAAACAGAGTATAGAGGGAGGGGGAGTTCTTGGCTAGCACGAAAGTGGTTAAATCATCACACATAGGACCAAAGTGGCATTTATAGCACATAAAAGTCAGTTGGAAAGAGCTGGTCCTGAGTTGCTAGTATAATAGTCATCTGTATGCACTGTAAAAAATCATTTTGGAGGTTATTAAATATTACCCATCAAAATGTTTTAATTTTAATAAAGCATATTAGTCTGATGATGTAATATTCAATAATAGTTTGATTAAAAGAGAATTAACAATATTTTTTTGTAAAAACCCTTATTAAACATTTTCACTGTTAATCCCATGGATTGTGTTCTGTGTCCAGAAAAGAACAATAAGGCTGACATATGATATGTGTTGAATAATGAATGGATAAAAAAATCATATGTAAAATTTAGTAAGAGTTATGGTACGGATCGTTCTTCCAGGACAGATAGGGAGTGACAGTACCAATGTAAATTAGAGAATCCCACCTTTGCAGGGACGTATGGCACGTCTTCGTAAGACATTTTCCGGTCATGTAATTCCCGTGCAAATCCGAGGTTATAAAAGTGGTAGTAACTTTTGTTTTGCACATAGCTCGTTATACGCACTGCTACTCACACAGCTTGCTTGTTGTTTTGTGTTTTTCCATGAACTTCAAACATTAACTCTGACAACCCAGGGTTCAGACCAGGAAGCAGGGTCATAGTTTAACACTTCTCTCTGCAGCTTCTGTACCGCTACCCCCCCATTACCCTATTAAGACTCGACCATGCCCAAAATTGAATAGATTAAAAAATTATCTAAAATGAGGAAATCATAAAATAAACACAACTCAGACTAAAAAGACATAAGATCTCTCTCTTCAAAGACTTTGCTAGTTAGTGACTTGATTTGTGACAATCAGATTGATTTATTTTGTCTCACAGAAACCTGGCTGCAACAAGAGGAAGATGTTACAATAAATGAGTCAATGTGTTGGAATAATTGAATAAAGATTTGTCTTATATTTTCTCCTATTTTTTAACATAACTATTTAATCTTATAATCATTCAAGATGTGTGTGAGTAAAGAATGTGATGAGTTTGTCTGCAGGCAAAGATCATAAATGGAGCTGAGCTTGCGGGAAAGGAAGCAGTCCAGTTCAGGAGGTCATAAAGATGAAGGCTGATTACACTAAACAAAAGGCGCAACTGACCCTGGAAGCTGAAAGAGGACTGTTGGAAATGTGTTGTTAATGGATAAAGCTGTTTATGACTTGTTTACAATGCAGCTGTTGTTTTCCCATCCTTCAGAGATTAATGTTCATTGTAACTAGGGACCACCCTAAATAAAAAGAGGATTCGGAGATATGCTGTTCAGAGCGGTTGGGAGACTTGTAACTGAACACATCTCTGACCGTTCTCCTCGTATGAGTAAAATAACTAATACTTTCTCTCTCTCTTCTTTTCTGTGTTATTATACGTATTGTTAGGTGGTTTGAACCTGACATTAATTTGGTCCTTTCGAGCCGGATTCCAACTACGCCTGATGGTTCCAGCGGGTCGGTAGACTCCAGGAAAAGACCGTGCGCACGGCTGTCTTCATCAGGAAGACACACAGACCCTTTCAGGGACTGGATTTCTGCCCGCCCGCTGGGATCTGACGGCTGACGGAACTCTGAGAGAGAGGAGAGGACAAAGTGGTGAGTTGAATCTGGATTTAAAACAAAAGTGTGACAAATGACTGGGGGTCATTGCGTGAAGTAAACAAACCCTGTGAATCCTAGGCACTAACAGGTAACAGCAGTGCGCCGGAGTTCTGCTTAAAGTATAAGTATTAAGAAAGTAATACTAAAATTCCGTGTTTCCACAACGGCGGAGTCCGCGTTTAAGTATTTTAAACAACAAAAAATACTAAGAAAAATCCGCATTTAAGTATTTTAAACAACAAAAGAATACTAAGAAAATTCCGCGTTTAAAATGTGTGCATGTGAGAAATGAATGGAGGATTTAAACCACTAGGTTTTGCCTCATACCAAAGCGGTGCGATTTTAAGTGACTAACTTTTGTGGAAGCAAAGGCAAGAATTCTCCACTCGAAAGAGTTGAAGTGAGAATTACCACAAAAGGAGATTTTTCTGTCACCCTACTGAGCAGAATAATTCAGTATTTAGAATTCCCTAGGTATTTATATGCTGGACCAAATTTAAATAAACAAAAGTGGGAAAAGGGTGATTTAAATACACTAAAATTAATAATAATGTAAAGATTGGAAATTTTTGAAAGCACAGGATCAACTTAAAATATTAAAATTAAAATATTTAGATAAATGGATAACGACATATCATTATGATGGTCGTTTAAACTCTAAAAAAAATTAGGTGATCTATAGGATGCAATAATTAAAAGTACATTAAAAGTAAACGTGATTTAAGAAAAATGGACAAAGAAGGTTATGAGGATGTAGATTATTGCTTAAAAGTAACTAAAAAGAGAGACGTGATGCAGGAGACAAGAATGTACGTTTTTGTGGAAAGCAGAAAAGGTAAGAGGGCTAAGAAGTAATTTTTGATGGATTTACAAAGTAGAACAGCAGGACAGAAGAAGGGGAGTAAAAAGAGTAGGTGGAAAGTTTTTGTTTTGTACCAAAGATCTGATGAGGTTTGACAGGATTGGATGGACTAAAATGAGTCCCTTTGGTGAATAAATCCATCCCCACCATGGCTGTATGTTTTATTTGTGTTTATTTTTTTATTATTATTGTTTTGAGACGCTGAAGGCTGTTGATACAGCGTGTCACGGAGGTTCATGGCATGACATGGTTTTTTTTCTGTGTAACCTTAGAAAACATTTTACTCTTTTTAATAGCCAGAGTGAAACAAAAAGAGGAATAACCTTTGAAGAATATAGGATTAGACTGACAAAAGTGTTTAAAATACATAGTGGTCTACAAGAAGATGAAGACGAGCAAGGAGCTTATTAACAGCAGTTAAAAAAATGCACCACATGCTGGTTCCAGGGATGCAATTAATACCTGGGTAGGAGATATTTTATAGGGTTCCCCACAGCAAATCTAGAAGACTATGTAAATCATGCCCTCCATGCAGAAAAAGTTATGAAGGATAAAAAAAAAAAAAAAAAAAAAAGGAAATAAATAAATAAATAATTAAATAGGCAACACCTTTTTTCAGCAAGAAGAAGAAGAAGAGCAGATTTATTATTAAAACAACAGAGGAAGAAAAACATTTAGAGGCAGAGGACAAAAAACCGCAGGGGTCAGAGAGGAGTGAGCAGAGGAAATTAAAGACAATACACATCAGGGTGTTGATGTTAAAAAGGAGTAGGACCACCTTATTACCACTATTAACTGGATGTTCTGAATAAGCCCCCTAGACGTAGGGACAGCTTTACTAACAGAAGGAAGAAATGTCATTACTCGACTACAAGATCAAATGACACCAGATGATCTACATATTACCATGTGGTATAAAAATACTCCTGGACAGGATACAATTTATGAAGAAGTATTAAATAAAGTAACCCCTATAAAAGTCATGGTAACTTATGTTTATACAGATAGGAAGAGTACATCAGTTGCTGAAGTAGTGTTAGAGGAAGACACTAGGAAGCTCTGCAACATGTGGTCACCTCCACAAATATCTTTATTCAAGGATAAAGAACTCAAGTGGCAGGATATGGAGAGAATAGTGCAGAGGGGAAAAGATGCCACAGACTGGTTTGTAACAATAATGAATACAGAACCTAGTACATCCACAGGATTAATTAGAAAATTATTATTTTGGACAGTGACAGTGCAGGAAGGGATACATTTACATACAAAGCAACAATGAGAATTATTCCTTACTGAACAGGAGGAACAGTTTTTGAATGAAGTCCCTGATAAGTTATGGTCAAAAGACCCTACTGATGTGGGTTTAGTAAAGGAGCATTATCTGTTCAGATTAGAGCAAAAACAGAATACAGGCCCAGTGTAAAACAATACCCTTTGAAATATGATGCTCGTGAAGGAAAAAAACCAGTAATAAAGGATTTAATAACTGCAGGGGTGATAATAAAATGTGAGGACTCACCATGTAACACCCCCATTTGTCCAGTTAAAAAAAAACAAGCTCCATCAACAGGAAAGATAGGCAGTTCTGGTTTGCATTTACCTTTGAGGGACAAAGATATACTTATACCAGGCTACCTCAAGCCTACTGTGAAAGTCCAACTATATACTTTCAGGTAATGAGTGCAAGTATGGCCAAGTTTGACCCTCCAGGAGGTAGTCAGAGTTGATTATATGTTGAAGATGTGCTATTAGCCTTTCCTGATGAGGAGACTTGTAAAAATGATACAATAGCATTATTAAAACATTTAGCAGAAGAGGGACACAAAGTCAGTAAAATAAACTTTAGTTGTGTAAAAATGAGGTTAAATACCTAGGTCATAATCTTAGCGCAGGGGGACGCACAATTGTAGAAGAAAGAAAGACTGCAATATTACAAGTTCCAAAACCAGTAACAAAAAAGCAAATTATGTCCTTCCTTGGACTAACTAATTATTGTAGAAACTGGGTGCCAAATTATGCAGAAATAGTAACTCCATTAAACAAATTAATGTATGAGGAAGAGCTGAAAATGACGTCTGAACTGAAATGGAGTGTAGAAGCTGAAGAAGCATTTACCAACATAAAACAAGTTCTAGTTTCCAGTACTGCTTTGGCATTACCAGACTATAGTAAACCGTTTGTTCAGATGATAGATTGCAAGGGACATTTTATGACTTCAGTTGTGGTTCAACAACATGGAGATAAAATGAAAATAATAGCCTATTTCTCTTCAAAACTAGACAGTGTTGCGTGTGTGCAACCATACTATGTGAGAGCTGTAATTGCAGCCTAAAATGACAGTTGCAGTGCTACAATAGTGTTGTTTCACCTTTTAACCTTAAGAGTTTCCTATGCAGTTTCAGCATTAATACTGCAGAATTAGAAAAAAAAAAAGAAGAAAGAATAAATTAGAAGTGATTAGCAGGATCACAAAATAGTTTATGTGAATGATTTCTCTAAAAAGATGAGAGGGAGAAGACACAAACAGGATATGCATTGGTGACAATGGATATAGTGTTAGAAAAGATGCAACAACAAAGCTCACTACAGGAGATAGCAATGTGGAAAAAACATGGAGCTGAATTAAAAGATGAAAACTATATATGACCAGATAATAAACCTGTCCTACCAAAGAACCTATAAATGGAAGCAATATTTGAGCCATCGTGTTTCATAATGTCTCAACAGGGGGGAATAGTAGGACAGATATATTAATATTATATAACATATTGATTAAATTCTAAAATTCTTATTAAAAAAAACATTTTGTAAAACATGTTTAGCATGTGTAAAACATTATCCACAAGGGAATTTAAGACCACGAAGGGGACAATTTTCAAAACTAAGATACCCTTTTCAAACAATTCATATGGATTTTATTGAGTTAAATCACAGTGAAGGGAAAATGTTCTGTTTAGTCATTATAGGTGCATTTTCTAAATAGATAGAACTATTTCCAACTAAACATTACAAGCACCTCAGGGTTAACACCCTATGAAATGTTATTTGGAAAACCATACAGATTACCACAGTTCAGAAATCAGTGGGAGTTAGATGAAGAAGCTAACCTAGTTGATTATATGAGGAGTATATTAGAAAAGCAACAGAAATAAATTTAAGCTATGAGGAATGTTCTATTTCCTAGCAGGAAAACCAATTAGTGGAACCAGGAGACTGGGTGTTAATAAGGAGTGTAAAGAAGAAACATTGGTATTTCAGCTAAGTGGGAGGACCCATATTAGGTATTATTAACCACTGCCAGGGCAGTAAAAATAGCTGAGAGATCAACCTGGATTCACCTTACACATTGTAAAAAGATCATTTCGGTTGAAAGCTCCGTCAGGGGAAGTGATTTATAGACTGATAATAGGGTGGACCCAGACATTTAGAGGCTGGAGAGACCCGAAAGTCAGTGAAGAAAATTAAGACACTGGAACCACTTAGAGGAGTCAAAATTTCAGCCAAAATGACTTTTAGATGGATGAACAATGCTTTCCGTTGCTGGGCATTTATATTTTTCCTCATATTGATTTTTTATTTTTCTGGTATTTCTGGAAACCAGTCAAGATGAATTAGAATGTAACAACATCTGCTATGAGTCATATGAAACAAGTAGCGTTAAGTCAAGGTAGGCAAGATAACCTAACTATGTGCATTGAACAAACTTCTTATACTTATGGCATTCAAGTGTGCGTGAAATCTAAAACCATAGCTGTGGTGCTGATCCCACTCATTAGCTTGACCAAACGAGAAAGGAAAGGGCAGGATTATAGAAGTTATAAATGGTACTTAACTAATGACAAGAAGAGACACCTCATGGTCCATGATGGTAGCTGATGAAAGAAACAATTGGACACCAGAGTGGTGCACCACTGCTTATGCTAGTTATTAAAAGAAGTTGTTTAAGTTCCATAAAGCTGATAATGCAATCCAGGTAACAAAGCGAAGAGAGTAAAATTATGTTAGGAAAGTTAACCACAGATGACTAGTTCCAGGTTATTACTGGAGTATCAGGAACAAATAATAACTGGTTATTGATGGTAGAGCAAGCGGCTAACATGACTAAAAAAGATTGTGTTGTGTGTTTGGGTTCAAGGCTTTTATTATAAATAATTCCAGCTGTGATACCACAACTGTGTGTGATGGAAGTAATGAATCAAACTAATCCTAATGAAATGTGTTAGCACAAGGATTCTGTTTTTCCTGTAATTAGAGCAGATGAGGATAAATCAGTTTTCCATAAGCGAGTCACCACTGGAAACTATAAAATATGACAGAGAGAGGTAATAAATTGGGAAATCTCATTGCAGTATGGTGTATTACAATTGTAAAAGTAAATAAGTGTTTTAAACCAGTCTCTAGAGGAGACATTTGGTGGTGGTGTGATGACGACAGGTTGTTTGATTGATCACCTTCAAAAGTAACAGGACTCTGTGCTTAATTACTTTATGGTTATATCCTATGTTAGTAGATGAAGTAACAGATGGACTATCTAGTGTTAAATCCACATGATTGGCGTGATAGAAAGTGCAGAGAAGCAGCTTGGCAGACTGAGGGAGACTCTACATACATAGATGCTATAGATGAAGATAAATTAACTGAGCAAGTAGCTGCAAGATTTGAATCAAGTATCTGTTGGTGGTGTACGTTGAACAGAAACGTAGACAGGATCAATTATATCCATTACAATGAACAAAAACTAGGAAATTGGACACAAAGTGGGTTTGAACTGTCCATGACCGATTGGCTTCAACTTCCCTGGTGGCATTCCAGAATAGAATTGCTTTGGACATGTTGTTAGCTGAAAAAGGAGAAGTTTGGGCTATTTTCGGAGAACAATGTTGCACATTCACACCTAACAACACTGCTGCTGGCTGATGGCAGCCAAATGAAAGCCATAGACGGTTTGAGATCTCTAAATGGCTAAATGAAAAAGCATTCTGGAGTAGACACCTCGATGTGGGACTCCTGGCTGGATGTGTTTGGGAAGTATAAAATTTTTGTATCATCAGTAATAATTTCCTTTGCAGTGTTTGCTGCAATTTTGACATTGTGTGGATGTTGTTGAATTCCCTGCTTTTGTACTCTGCGTAACCGTCTTATCACCACAGCTATTTCTCCTATGGAAAGCAGAGTTACAGAACTCTATCCATTATTTAAACATCAGGATGATGAAGATGACGAGGATGGGACTGACCACTTTTCTGGCTTGTATCCAGATCCATTTCTATATGATTCTGTGATTTAAATGTCAGTAAGTACCTCTGAGTATAATTGTCTTTGTACTCATGAAAATAATCTTACAGTTAAAAATCTGAGAGAAGTGGCTGTTTAAGTGATATGAGAATGTGAGCAAATATAAGACAAACAGGGGGGAAATGTTGGAATAATTGAATAAAGATTTCTTATATTTTCTCCTATTTTTTAACATAACTATTTAATCTTATAATCATTCAAGATGTGTGTGAGTAAATAATGTGATGAGTTGTCTGCAGGCAAAGATCATAAATGGAGCTGAGCTTGCGGAAAAGGAAGCAGTCCAGTTGAGGAGGAGGTCATAAGGATGAAGGCTGATTACACTGAACAAAAGGCGCAACTGGCCCTGGAAGCTGAAAGAGGACTGTTGTAAATGTGTTGTTAATGGATAAAGCTGTTTATGACTTGTTTACGATGCAGCTGTGGTTTACCCATCCTTCAGAGATTAATGTTCATTGTAACTAGGGACCACCCTAAATAAAAAGAGGATTTGGAGAGATGCTGTTCAGAGCGGTTGGGAGACTTGTAACTGAACACATCTCTGACCGTTCTCCTCGTACAAGTAAATTAACTAATACTTTGTCTCTCTCTTCTTTTCTGTGTTATTATACGTATTGTTAGGTGGTTTGAACCTGACACAATGTATTTTAAATTTTCACATACCTCAAAATACTGGGCAAGGAGGAGGAATAGCAACCATCTTTCAGTCCGATTGGATTAGTCCCACACCAATTAATAGCTACAACTCTTTTGAATATTTAATCATCAGTTTTCCTCATCCAAATTGCAAAGCACTAAAACCACTTCAGTTTGTTGTTTTGCACCGCCCACCAGGCCCTTACTCTCAATTTTTAGGTCAGTTTTCAAACGTTTTATCTGATTTAGTGTTAAATACAGATAAGGTTATTATAGTGGGTGATTTTAACATTCATGTTGACACTGAAAGTGATAGCCTAAATATAGCCTTTAATGCTATCTTAGACTCAACTGGCTTTGCTCAAAATATTAGCAAACCTACCCAACTTTGTCTTCATTATCTGGACCTTGTGCTGACATATGGCATTGAGTGTAAAGACATAACAGGGGCATAAGGGCACAACTTGTGGGCCAGGGATCCGGAGGGTCAGAAGGTGTGCTCCCAGTGAAAGTTGGAAAGCAGGCAGGCTGGAGGATAGTTGGAGCTTGCAGAGGCAGCCAGTAGATGACGTCCTGGGTTTCTGTCCAAAGGTGAAGGAAGTGAATCCAGGGTAGTGATCCACACGACCTGAGAGCAGCAAAAAACACGAACTTGGTTACTTCAATGTTTGTACAAAACTTACAAAGTTTCTGCCAAGAACTAGGGAACTGGTATCTCGGAGGCTTTAGTTACCACTCAACGTGGAGCATCAGGCAAAGAAAGTTTGTCCTGCAGCTCCTTAAAAACGCTGCAGCCCAAGATTGGACTGTCTGCACACCATGCCCACCAGCAAAACCTCTCCGAGAAGACAGGAAGATTACACAGAGAAGCAAAACAGATTGTGACAATACCCCCCTCTCAAAGACTGCCTCCTGGTGGTCTGGATGACCCAAGCTGACGGGAAGCCTCAAACGCACACGACATGTGTTGTGAATTGGCGCTATATAAATAAAACTGAATTGAACAGAATATAAAGATATCTCAAGCACAACACCTGGAGAGACTAAATTCAACTTTGTTGCACTCCTACAGACTCCAAGTATACAAAAAAGTGCATTTAATGGCTAAAACAAAAGTGGATTTTGCACATGTCCCCTTTAATCGATAATTATAAACAAGTTCCTTTTTAGGTATGTCTTAGAGGATAAGCCGGATTTCTTTCATTTCATAAAACAAACAGTGAACGTGCTTTTAGTCTTTATTGTGCTACTAATGGGAGACCAGCAGAGGGGTCTATAGAGGATAGTCTGCATCCATAAAATGCATTTGCTTACTAAGCAGAGACAGATTATAATTAATCTCAATTTGTAGTTTCTAAATGTACACCAAGGGGTATGCTTTTGGATTGAGAATATTTAAATACATTCTAATATCTTGTTAAGCTGTTGATTGTGCAGATGATTTGTCCTTCTATTTGATTAATAAAACATACATTGACAAATTTTGCCATTCTAAAGTTTAAGCAACTATGAAGCATAATGGTTAGAATTACAGATGAGCTAGCATGAGATTCTAACCATTGTTTAACTTTGAGTTGAGCTAACATGGTTTCATGGTATTCATACATAAATGTAAACGAAAATGTATAACATGGTCCTACTGATTTTATCTAAAACAAAAAGTAACAATTATTTCTACTGTTACAAAAATATGATAAGATATTGACTATTAAATTCTACTAAAACAAACCGAATGCAAACTGCTAGACCAGGTTTTAGGGTTAAATTAATAGTGTGTTTTATCAGTGGACATGTGTGAATGTAAAGTATAAGAAGCAATACAATTTTTAAACAAAACCAGGTTTCAGTCAGGCAGCGGTAATTATGAAGCCGTAGACACAAATCCAAGGATTTTCTCCCACCATCGGTATTTCCTTGACACTTTTTGTTCCATAAAGTAAAAAAAAATAATGTCTTTCAAGCCACTAAAATGACAGAACTTGTAATCATTCATTTCAGCAGGAGTAAAACTATGCCCCCCCCCCCCCCCACCACCACCACCACCACCACCACCACACAACAGGCCTCATCTTGTGTGCGTTTCAGCAGGGTTTTGAATCAGCAAGGGCAGCAACTCACGCTGCACAAGCAGGTGATGATTAAAGGCTGACCTTATGCTTAATTAGTGGCAAGTGGGAGATTTCATTGCCTGGCATGAATCATGGGATGGAAAAAAAGAAATGTTACCTAAGTGATTAGGTGATTTGTGTAAATCAATAGTGCCGTTGACCTGCAAATGGAGTGGTAGTGGTGGGGAGTGAGATGAAGATGGACAAAAGAAAAAAACGGATATGATTAACATAAGTGACCCGCTCCTGTCTTAGGGACATAAACAGAAACGGTACTTTTTAATTGAGGAATCTGAAGGCATTCATTCTCTTCATTTTCCATCTGCAAGGAAACATCTGAGACTAATAAATATTAATGTGTGTAGGAATCCAGCTTTAAACTTAGGGAAAAGAAAGGTCATCTCCAGCCCGCCCCCTGAAGAAAAACATAAAATTTTAAACTGAGCCCCCCACAAAGCTATATAAAAAGGCTTAAACGTCTCATTGATATCTGTAGCTTTAATTGGATCTTTGGAGGCAGTTTGATCTCAGTCAGTTGCTGATGCTTCATTCCACTTCTCTGCTCTAATTTGGAGGACCACCTCTTAGCTTCTGCACAAGGTCAGGAGAAGCATTAGTTATTGAAGAGGGAAAATCGATAGCCAAAGGAGTCCTTGACAACCTGCAGCCTGAGAATGGCTAAGCACGACTTATTAGGCTCCTCATGTTGGTGAGCCTAAGTGTGCCGCATGTTTCTGTGGGATCTCAAATGTTATGCACAGTCAGGAACCCAAGGAAGAACTCCGAATACAGGCCCAGCTCTGCCCACTTACTTTTGTGTAACCGGTTTCTGCTTCACCTCACTCTAACAGGCCGGCCCAAATTAACCACTCAACTCTGCATTGTTCTTTTTTTTGTAAAGGAGACAAGGAGCCTCTGTTTGGGAACATAACTGTTTGATTGGAGCACATAACTCATCACAAATAGCTTGGTTACAACACCTTCTCATGCAGCTTTCACAGACATGCTGTAATTACTTTGACAGTAATACATTTCTTAAAGTAGAATAAAAGAACACAGTAACATAAATGATGTACCCGAGTGTGAACAGAACGGTGTTGGATCAGTGCACAAGGCTTGTCAAAAATAGAGAACACTAACAGAGCACCACATCAGCCTTTAACTTTAGCATGCAGTTTTTTACATAAACTGGATGTACAGAAACCAGTGTCAGGCACTTGCCCACTAAGCACTTATTATACTTGGTATACATAAGTTAATAAAAACAAGTTTATGTATCAATAATAGTTATTTACTCTCTGTGGTGTAGACACAACTTTTGTGCAGCTTTCTGCAGCTTCAGTGAGTAGCCAGCACCCTATATTCAACTACACAGAAAGAGTGGCACCATTTCCTATTTGCATTGACGCATGAGGCAAGTGGAATTATACAACGTTAACACTGTCACATTTGCGCTCTTGCCCTGCCAACCTTTCCTCTGCAGCCAGTTTTTATGTGTGTCATATGACCACAACAAGCCTATCACATGAGGCCAAGTAAATGGTAAATGGTAAATGGACTGAACATATATAGCGCTTTTCCAGTCATACAGACCACTCAAAGCGCTTTACACTAGCGCCACATTCACCCAATCGCACTCACTAACGCTCACACATTCATACACCGATACGCAGATCGGTAGGCAACTTGAGGTTAAGTGCCTTGCCCAGGGGCACATCGACATATGGCAGGAGCAACCTTCTGATTGCAAGTCGACTACTCTTCCTACTGAGCCACAGTCGCCTCAAGTACCAGCTATCCTAATAACATCAAGATGCAGTACACCTCTCCCACTTACAGTACCATGCCTCTGATAAGATGCCCTATGTATGTTTAAGGCAGGACTAAAAAAAATGAAAGCACTAGATACTTCTGCTGGCAGCTGTGCCAAAACAACTAAACTAAATAAAAGAGGAAAAACACAGACACAGTGAGATAAACAAAGGTGTATACATAGTGTTTAGGTCAGTTGAGTAAATACAACTTTTTGGCCCACCTGAGTTACCGTAGAGTAAACAAACACAGTAAGTAGTAGTCATGGTAAGGGTATGGAATGCACACTGTGACTTCTCTAATGTTTCATTGCTGTGTGCACCAGTTGAGTTTGAGCATCCGAGTTTGTCTGCCTGTTATTTGAAGCTACCACTAAAGCACCATTTACACAGTATACAATGGCAGTAGGTAGGCTAACTTTAATACAGCACAAGCCTAAAAATGAAGTTGATACACTGTCCTGTGATGGCATTTAATGTAGACTGTGTGATAGGAATAAGTGTTTTACAAACAATGTTGCAAAGCCATCCACTGAGATGGTCTTTTAGCTGCTCTGCAGCAAATGCAGCCATCAACCCAAATTACTGTTGGGTGGGGGCTGAAGAGTCAGAACCAAGCAGCAGTTTCAATTCCCTATATCAAGTAGCAGTAAGATGAATATGGTGACAAATTATATTTTAGATTTTATGGCATAGACTTTGTCTATTAAGGAGTGCTAAAAATTACTAAATGTTTTGGTGTCATAAATAAATCTTATCTTGATTTGGTCCTAAAAACTTCAGACAAGCCTTATTTCTTTGCTCTGAATCAGATGTTTCCTTTGCTGTCAGACACACAGTCAGGAGGAAGTGATGTGTTTAGAGGAATTGCTGCTGCCACTGTGGAAGGCAGAGGTCTGTTGTTGTTCTACAGTATGTGAACAATTACGGGATCAATTCAGCTCTACTGTAACTAGCTGATGATGATTGACTCATTTTCCTTATCGCTCATAATGTTGGGTTATTAAACATACTACTCATAGGAAATTTGATTTATTTATTTATTTGATTATTAATTTATTTTACAATTTATGGGTCAACTACAAAAATCAAATTGCTGGGCTATAAAATGAGTTCCAGTCTCCCCCTGTCTCTGTACAAGTACCATATTGATAGAATGGTGCATACATAACAGCTCTAGATGAGTTAGTTCCTTACAAAAGTCCTCCTACCTCTTGGACTTTTTAATATTTTTTCAGGTTATTATTGAGGACCAATAGTGCCACAATGCAACAAATAAATGATTTGTTAAATAACAATTTACATACAGAAGATCGGGTAATGAAGGAATAAAGGGAGGAAATAAGAGGGTAATTAAAGAGTAGAAGGAGTTCAAATGAAACGGTAAATAGGATTGGATAAAGAAGGGGAAAAAAGTGAGATGAAGAAATTTCGGAAGAGCTATGGAGTGCTGAAAATGCCATAAAGGAAATGCAGATGAAGATATGAAATAAAGTTCTAATTCAGTTCTATTAATAAGGAGTTGGAAGATAAATTGAACGTGAAGGCAAAAAGGAGGAAGAAGAATAGACGTGCTCAAATGAGAAGCTTAAGACGACAAGGAAAAATCGGCCTCCGATTAAAGAAGGGCAAAACAAAGAGAAAAGTACTTTTCGAAGAACATAGGTGAGCTAGAGTGAGGGAGAAAATTAGTCATGACTGACAGGTGCTGAAGGAAGAGTCCAGCAAAACGGAAACATGCAGATTGAACAAAGCCAATGATGGATGAAGGTCAACCACCACCAGGAATTGAACTGAGCTGTTAGCTGAGAACTGAGAGAACATTGAGAATGCCAAGAGTGTGTGTAGCAGTAATCAAAGCAAAAGGTGGCTACTTTGCAGAACCTAGAATATAAGACATATTTTCAGTTGTTTCACACTTTTTTATTCAGTATATAATTCCACATGTGTTAATTCATAGTTTTGATGCCTTCAATGTGAAGCTACAATTTTCATAACTCTTTGAATGAGAAGGTGTGTCCAAACTTTTGGTCTGTACTGTATGAGATAATTAAGATAAAATCGTATTAAATTGAAAAATGTTGCCTCAGTAATTTATTAACCATAAAAATTAAACAATAGCAATGCCCTCCTTGAACCGCCACCTTAACGTGGTGGAGGTGTTTGAGTGCTCAAATGATCCTAGAGGCTATGTTGTCTGGGGCTTAAATGCCCCTTACCCCTAGGTCTCCCATGGCAAACAGGCTCTAGGTGACGGGTCAGACAAAGAGCGGTTCAAGAATCCTTCATGCGGACTAATATATCAAAGCACGTGACGTCGCCCGGTACGGCGGAGCCGGGGTCTCACCCTGGAGCCAGGCCTGGGGTGGGGACTCGCTGGAGAGCGCCTGGTGGAACCGTGAGGGACCGGTGCAAAGAGGATTGGGTGGCGGATGAAGGTGGAGACCTCAGTGCCTCGATGCTTAGGCTGGCTCTATGGACGTGGAATGTCACCTCGCTGGAGGGGAAGTAGCCTGAGCTTGTGCGGGAGGTCGAGAGATATCAACTAGAAATAGTCGGGCTCACCTCCACGCACAGCGTGGGCTCCAGAACCCATCTCCTTGAGAGGGGTTGGACTCTCTTCTACTCTGGAGTGGCCCATGGGGAGAGGCGGCGGGCTGGTGACTTGACAGGCCCAAGCGCATAGTGAGGGTCTGCTGGGAACGCCTGGTGGAGCCCTCGGCCAGGGATGTATTCAACTCCCACCTCCGGGACAGCTTTGACCAGATTCCGGGGGATGTTGGAGACATAGAGTCCAAGTGGACCATGTTCTCCGCATCCATCCTGTCGCGGCGGCAATCCCAGAACCCGGTGGTGGACACCGACAGTAAGGGATGCTGTCAAGCTGAAGAAGGAGTCCTATTGGCTGTGGTTGGCTTGTGGGACTCCTGTGGGAGCTGACGGGTACCGTGAGGCCAAGCGTGCTGCGGCCCGGGCTGTGGCACAGGCAAAAACACGGGCCTGGTAGGAGTTCGGTGAGGCCATGGAGAAGGACTACCGGTTGGCCTCGAACCGATTCTGGCAAACCATCCGGCGCCTCAGGAGGGGGAAGCAGTGCTTCGCCAAAACTGTTTATAGTGGGGGTTGGAGGCTGCTGACCTCGACTGCGGACATAATCGGGCGGTGGAAGGAGTACTTCGAGGATCTCCTCAATCCTGCCATCACGCATTCCCTGGTGGAAACAGAGGCTGGGGGCTTGGGGTTGGACTCTTTCATTACTCAGGCTGAAGTCACCGAGGTGGTTAAAAAGCTTCGTGGTGGCAAGGCTTCGGGGGTGGATGAGATCCGCCCTGAGTACCTCAAATCTCTGGATGTTGTGGGGCTGTCATGGTTGACATGCCTCTTCAACATTGCGTGGCGGTCAGGGACAGTGCCTCTGGACTGGCAGACTGGGGTGGTGGTCCCCCTTCATAAGAAGGAGGGTGTGTTCCAACTGCAGGGGGATCACACTTCTCAGCCTCCCTGGTAAGGCCTATGCCAGGCTATTGGAGAGGAGAGTCCGGCCGATAGTCAAACCTAGTCTTCAGGAGGAGCAGTGTGGTTTTCATCCCGGCCATGGAACACTGGACCAGCTCTATACCCTCTACAGGGTACTCGAGGGTTCATGGGAGTTTGCCCAACCGGTTCACATGTGTTTTGTGGACCTGGAGAAAGCATTTGACTGTGTCCCTCGTGATGCCCTGTGGGGGGTGCTCCAGGAGTATGGAATCGGGGGCCCTTTATTAGGGGCCATCCAATCCCTGTACGAGCAGAGCAGGAGTTTGGTCCGCATTGCCGGCACTACGTCGGAGCTGTTCCCGGTAGAGTTTGGACTCCGGCAAGGCTGCCCTTTGTCACCGGTAACTTTTATGGACAGGATTTCTAGACGCAGCCAAGGGCCGGAGGGGGTCTGGTTTGGGGACCAGTAGATTTCGTTTCTTCTTTTTGCAGATGATGTGGTCTTGCTGGTCCCCTCTAGCCAAGACCTATAGCATACACTGTGGCGATTCGCAGCCGAGTGTGAAGCAGCTGGGATGAAGATCAGCTCCTCCAAGTCAGAGGCAATGGTAGTCGACCGGAAAAGGGTGGCTTGTCCTCTTCAGGTTGGAGGGGAGTTCCTGCCTCAAGTGGAGGAGTTCAAGTATCTCGGGTTCTTGTTCACGAGTGAGGGAAGAATGAAGTGGGAGATCGACAGACGGATCAGTACGGCTGCCGCAGCAATCGGGGCGCTGTGCCAATCCATTGGGGTTTAAGAAAGAGCTGAGCCGAAAAGCGAACCCTCACCTCACCTACCCTCACCTATGGCCATGAACTTCGGGTCATGACCGAAATAACGAGATCCTGGATACAAGCGGCTGAAATGAGCTTCCTCTGTAGGGTGGCCGGGCACTCCCTTAGAGATAGGCTGAGGAGCTCGGCCATACAGGAGGGGCTCGGAGTAGAGCCACTGCTCCTCCACATCGAGAGGAGCCAGTTGAGGTGGCTCGGGCATCTATACCGGATGCCTCCTGGACGCCTTCCTTGGGAGGTGTTCCGCCGGGAAGAGGCCCAGAGGACGGCCCAGGACACGCTGGAAGGACTATGTCTCTCGGCTGGCCTGGGAACGCCTTGGGCTCCCCCCGAAGGAGCTGGAGGAGGTGTCTGGGGAGAGGGAAATCTGGGTGTCTCTGCTGAGTCTGCTGCCCCCGCGACCCGGTCCCAGATAAGCGGAAGACGATGAGTACGAGTACGAGTACAAATGTCAAAAACAGTATTCAACATTTTTATGAATTATGTGGTAAAATCATGTATAATTAATTTCATATTTCCTCTTCTACAGTCTATCATCAACTGCCACTATGGCTCATCAAATAGACCCTAACATCTGATTGGTTAAGCTGCACCCCAATTCGGCTGCAGACCAATTATCTTGTCTGTGGCAGTGTTAGTGTTAATAAAGTCAGTCAGGCAATTAGGATTATGTCTTAAGATATATTTTTTGTAGAGCACATATGCCCTGGCACACATAGGCCACCAGCTGCTCTATGTATGGTATGCCTGAAATGCCACAAAAAAATACATTAAATAAATAAAGGCAATGTTATCTCTGCCCACTGACTTTGATGGTTAACCCTGATAAAAAAATAAAAATAAAAAATCTCATATGCTGAAACACTGCTGATTAATTGGATATCATTAATACTTATAGTAAACAAGAAAAACTGAATAATTACATATTTCTTAACATATAATAATGGAATAATGGAATAATAATGGAAGATTGTCTTTATATATTTGCTGTTTTGTTTAAATAATCACATATACTGTATAATTAATGATTTAACATTGTATCTAATTGTGCCACCTCTGGTCCTGAATATGTTTCAACTGCAATCTGAAAATGGCACATCTGCAAACCTACCAAGACATGGATGTAGAGGCAACCAAGAGGCCCTTCGTATCTCTGGAGGAAGGAGGTCAGAAAGGTGTATTGTTACCTAATGTTCTAAAAATCTAAAAGGCTAATAGACAAGCAATCCAGACGATATGGAGGAATGCATTAGCAGATTGTATTTATTCTACTCCTGGCTGCACAATAATAAACTTATTTTTCTCTGTTTTCATCTGTGAGGGAAATACTTTTTTAGCTGGTGAGTAGCAATAATTGAGCTCAGCCACAGTTACTGTGCATTCATTCATGTGTGCAGCTTTGGACAAGGTGGGTAAAAGCAGAGAAGCCACTCATTATTGACTAAAGCAAAAGATACAGTAAGAATGAGCCTGAAGCTGTAAGACCAAAACAATGAGCTGAGTGTCTCCAGGCCTGCCAGTATTGGAGCATGGCCATGTCTCATTACACAGCTGTTGGGTCCAGCCATGGATTACAACATTTAAAGGCCACTTTGATCTTTTCTGGAATTTTCAAAACAAATCAAAGTATCCAACTCCTAACTCAGCCCAGAAACAGAAGGACACCAGGCTTCCCGTGACGTCACTGTTTTAATAAAAACCCTGCATTCCAACAAACAGACCTCTTCCACACAGGTACCCAGTGGAGCTGGAAGGAGATACAGCTAATGTCTCCTTGCTGGCAAGCAGACATAGCTCTTCAACTTGGATCCAGAGTGACTACGAACACATGCAACAAAGTTAAATAATGATTTGCTGTTTGAGTAAGTGGCATTCATTCATATAAAAGGTATAATGAGACAAGTGTGACTTAGCTTTTCTTTGAGGCCTCCAGAACCAGCCCTAATCGAAGCAGATTTCCCCCACGGCCTGGAAAAGAAGGCGGGAACAACATCACATGCTTTCCTGTATGCACATCCAGGTGCTTTTGGGGAGCCTGTGCCAGCAGACACAGGTTACTGGCTTGGTGGCCGTGGTGTTCCTGGGCCGATCTGGGGTGGGCTTGGGGGCTCTGGGTTCCAGGGGCATGTTGCCCCCAGGCTGGTGTCCTGGCTGGGCCGGGGTGGCCTGGGTCCAGGTCGCCGGGGTTTTGGGCCTTCGGTGCATCGGTGGGCTTAGGGGCCTCCTAAACTGGTGGGGTAGGTACCATCTCATTGCAGGTGCTCTCTCCTTCAAGGAGTGCATTGTGTTGTCAGGGTGAAGTGTCTGTGGGAGGGGGTGGGGCGGAGTCAACCTGGATGTCTAATGTCATATGTGTTCTGGGAGTTGTTCAAATTCTGCGGTGGAGGTGGATGATAGGCCTTGGGTGGGGATAGGCATCGTTTGGACCAGGGTGGTTCATGTTCGGCTTGTGGTTTTTTCACACCCCTGTTCGCTGTTTGCCATCTGGGGTTGGAGGCTGGGAAAGGATGTGGGCCTCCTGGTCGGGATCTGGGCTGGGGTTGGGGTACAGGTCTTGAGGACTGTCTGGCGCTGGCTCTCTTGGGAGTGCTTGGATTTCCTTGGATCTTAGTCCCTGGCTTTGGTGCCCAGTCAATTGGCTGGGGGGGCGCCGGGCTCCGGCAAGGGTGACTTGGCCAGGCGGTATGCAGCGTTGATTGGGATGTGGCTTCGTTTTGGTGAAGTGGCTGGCCTGACGGCCTGCTTGGTGTGGTGGGGTGTACCGTGCAGGAGTGCAGGTGGCCGGCATGCTGGGGTAGTTGGTCTGCCCGGCCCAGTTAGCTGGCTAGTGCATTTTTCGCTCTCATGAACTGGCGGGCTGGGGCTGCTGGCGCTGGCCGGATGGTTGGGCAGGCTTGGCATTATGCTGCTCTGCTGGCAGTCGTGTCCGGGGGGGGGGGGTCGGGGTCTAGAGGGTGGCGTGGCGGGGCTGCAGCCTGTGAGGTGTGTAGGTCGTCCTCTTCTTGGATGTGGGGACGCCGGCATTTGAATCGGCTGAGCGGCGATGGTAGAGCTGAGCTGGATAATGTTTCTTCCTGGGCTATTGTGCCGGGGTGGTGATGTGGTGTGCTTGTGTGGATGTGGAGGGCATGGTTAGGAACACCGGCCCTGGGTGCTTGCCACTGGCCGGGGACCTCTTGCTAGGTGAGTTTGTCCCATCTTGGTGTGGGGTCGGGGTTCTGTTGTGGGCGCGGTGCTCGGTGGTGTCTGCCCTGTTGTGCCTGTGAGCGGAGGCTGGGATTGGCATTGCGCGGGGCCCCTGCCTTCCCGCCGCAGAGTGCTGTGTGGTGGGGATCAGGATGCGGTGGCGGTCCTTGGAGCGGGGCTGTGTGTGGAGTTGCGCTGTGTGGGTGTGGCTTCGTTGGTTTTTGGGACTAGAGCTCATTTGCGAGGGTGTGCCCCTGTGGGAAGGGAATTCATGGTGTTTGGGTTCGGGGCATGTGCAGGGCATGTCCGGGCCGGGGTTGCTCAGGTTCAGGCACCAGGTTCAGGCACCAGCCAGGCTAGTCCAGCCCAGGTTCAGGTGCTGGTGCTGGTCTGCCTGTATCCACCCCGAGACGGGAAGGGGACCACCTCCTGGGTCCAGGGGCTGGTTGATCCTATGGGGTACTGGCACCTGGACCTGGGAGTATAGAGTATGTATGGGGAGTGTGACTGAGTGTACGACGTCCATCGTTGTTTGTCTTTAAGTTGGGTGTGTGGGTGTGAGTGTTTTTATGTGTTCGCATGGGTGGGAATGTGACTGTGTGTGCCTGTTTTTTGTGTCAGGTTGGGTCTTGGACTGCTCCCTCCCCTGGATCAGTTTAGGGCCCTCATCAAATGTGGGGCCCATTTCCTCCCCGGCACACTGTTGGTTGATGTCTGCCCACTGGTGTTCTTGTGGTTCTCGGTGTCCGGGGCTGGGTGCTTTGGTGTGTGCTGACTCACTCCCGGTGGCTGCTTGCCGGGGCCTGGACCCCTGGACTCTGTTGGGCCTCTGCTTGGAAAGTGATATGTCCCAGGGTCTCGGGTCTCTGGGTCCATGGCTGGATCTGGTTGGGCTTAGACGGCTTCCGGCGGGGCCTGTGGGCTCGCATCTTCCTGGGGATTCTGCACTGTGGCTGCTGGGTGATTCCCCTGGGACTCTCCCCTACTCTTCTCTAGGGGGGTTGCAGTAGTCCCGGCGATGGTTCTCTTGGGGTTCCTGGGCTCTCGGGGGCCTTTGGATGTCTATGGCTTGGATCTCCTCCGTATCTTTCCCAGGTACAGGGGGCCAGGTCAGTGGCTCCTCACACTCGCTATTGCATCTTTTTATGGAGAAACCTTGTATACACAAGCACGCTCACACTCAGACCCACAGGTGTTTAGATTAAGATGTTAAAAGATACACAAATGTTCTATATTGAGCCCCATTTACCACTAATTACATCTTGCATTCATACGTACCATGAACCTTTTGGTTAAAAAAAGCTGTTAATATGAATGTTTCTGCAGGTATAGAAGCAAGCAAGGTGTTATCTTAGAAGCAAGCAAGGTGTTATCTTGTATTTTCATCCTTCTTTATCTCCATTATTTTCTCATTCTCTCACTTTTTCCTTTTTGCCCCACCTCTCTCTTTCGTGATTCTTATTTTTTCCTTTTCGTTTCTGTCTCAGTGTCCGTATCAACTGAAATAATCCCAAAGCAGTTTTTAATAAAGTTTATTTTATAAATATCAAGCAGAGCTTTAAAGCCTTAGCTGTAATGGTCCACTTGTAAAAGTAAATCTATTGGGCTGTTTCTTGGCACTCAGACAGCAATTCTAGTTTCCAATCTAGGAAATAATATTTCCCTAATTATTATTTTACTAAACGTGATAACTTATTAAACGGCCACAGATAATTTAATGAGAAAGGTTGTTCGTCATCATTCAATTAATTTCCTTAATAATATTTCCTTAAATATTGTTTGTACTATGCGAAGCCAGCTAATTAAACATCATTAAGACCCATTTATCCAAAAGCTTTGGTTCTTATTCAAAATAAATATTACATTAATAAATACAGGCAGCTAATTAAACAACATTGAGAATTAGTCATCCAAAAGGTTGGTTTTATTCAGCATATCATTCTTTAAAATGTTATTTTGTTAAAATAATTTTTTATCTGATCTTGCATTATGAATGGTTGTTTGAAGGTATACAAATTATTGCCTAATTTAGTTCCAAGACTAACTAAACTTCATTTTCAGATTCTCCATGATAATTCTTGGTTCTCAAACAAAAACATTGTATGGTAATGTTGCATCACTCTTTTGGTCATGGTTGTCAATCATCTTTGACTCACTTGTTCATATTGTGCATAGACCATTATTCTTCCTTATGCTTTCATTTTGCTTGGTAGTTTAGTTGGGTTATTTTAGCATAGTAAAGAGTTTGTTGATTGGAATATGTTTGACTTTGAGTTGACTTATTTTTTTCATAAATTGTTGTATTTTATGAAATTGTGTGAATTCATTCTGTGTGTGTACAGAGTTTTGCTGTTCAATAATGCCAGAGCTTGGCTCATCCCTTTCCATTTTGTCCTAATACCGCTGCCTTGTTGGGCTGGTATTCACAGGACAACCATTAAAAGACCAAAATATTATTTAATAAAATATAAAAGTATTAATATTAAATATTAAATAATATATTCATATTCTTATGACATATCACAACACAGCAAAACACGCTGGAAAAATATGTAAAACAATTGACAAATTTTCCTAAATGCTTTGTCATCCAGCAATAAAAGGGGAAAATAAGTGAGTTCAGACAATGTGAAATCACAGTATCTGGCCAATGTATCAGTCCCACATGAACTGTTTCACATATTTGCCTTACAACCACAAACTTTAATGTGTTTTATTGGAATATTTTTGCAGAACCATCTTTTGGGATATGTCTCTATCAATTTTGCCCATTCTTCTTAAAAATAGCTCAGGTTCAATCTAGATGAAGAGAGTCTGTAAACATCAATTTTCAAATCTTGCCTCAGATTCTTAATTGGATTATGGTCTGGACTTTGACTGGGGCACTTTAATATGAATATGTCCCTGCTGGGTAAAAGCATTCCCACATCATGACATGGCCACTGTGATGTTTCATCATTGGGATAATGTTTTTAGGGTAATGTGCAATGTTTTTTGCTAAACAAAACATTTTGCATGTATGCCATACATGCAAAATGTATGGCAAGTTACATTTTAGTATCATATGACTAGATCACCTTCCACATATTTGCTGTGTCACCTACAAACTTTAAATCGAATAGATTTCCTTGCAAATCTTTCATAAAGGCAAGATTTTTAAGGTGTGCAGCTAATTGCTTTTTTTTATTTTTTTAAAGACTGAGTTGTGTACCTTTGCAGTGTTACCTTGGGCCTCTTTGCTGCTTCTTTGATTAATGTTCTCCTTGACAGACATTTCAGTTTAGATGAATGGCCATGTCTAGGTGGGTTTTTGTTATACTCTTTTCATTTTAAGATAGGATACTGCTTTAGATTATTTTTGTAGTCTGGCCCTTCTTTAAACTTCTCCACACCTTGTACAATGATCTGCCTTTTATTTTCCTTTGCCTTCTTGATGTTCATTAATATTCTTTAACAAACATCTGAGGCCTTCACAGACTAGTTGGATTTACACTCAGATTAGATAACAAATAAGATTTCTGAAGCCAATCAGATTTCAAATCACTGAATTTTATTTAAGGGGATTACAGTAAAGTGGGACAAATACAAATGCACTCCACAGTTCAGATTTGTACTTGTAGAACACAAATGTGTTGCTTTCCTACTTTGTGGCTATCGCATGAAATTCCAATAAATACATTAACATAAGTGGATTTAACAAATGCCATAACCATACCGAGCACCAACCTTTTTGTTACTACACTTAAAACTGAATCAGCCAAGACATCAAAAGCCAGATAAAGCTCATTTATTCTCATCTACTCCACTAAATACAACACTTGTAAAGTCTATTTAAATAAAATTCAATTTGCTGAATCTGCTAGCAATTAAACACCAGTTCCTAATGCCCCATGAAAATGTGGCCTGGGCACTGGATGTGTGAGTCTGTCAATTCAGGTGGAGACAAGTCCCAGGTGGCTCATTTCACTCTTACACACACACACACACACACACTTACACGTCCAGTTTTAATTGACTCTATTGAGCAGGAACAGCATGCTTTCTCATTGCTCCCGCACTAATTGGGTTCTGCGCCCTTACTTTTTACATGAAACACATTTTATGGAGCAATTTAAAGCACATAGCGCAGCATAATTAGAAAGAAATGTGGGAACAAGCGGGATCCGCGCCATGACAGCAGTGAGATGAAATGCTTTTTGTACACTTTGGTTGCCTGCTCCAGAAAAAAACATTTAAAAACTGGAAAGAAACTGAAAGGATTTAGTTGAGAATGTCAGATCACATTTCACTACAATGTAAATATTAGCAGGTTAGGAAAGGCAATGCTGGAAAATCTGTTTAAAGAGGAAATCCAAATGGTGTCATTCATAATTGATTTGGGGAACAGGCAAAGGAAGGAAACATATGAAGGTAAATAATGATTAGCTCTTTGGAACATATGCTGTTACTTTCATAATCTCATTTCAAATGAACTATATGCCAGTTGTTATTTTGACCTGTGTGTGTTGTGTAAATGTTCAAACATTAGGGCAAGGCCAGATGTTTGGCAGACACGTATGCACATTAATAAGTAGAATGCGCGCACATGCTCGCGTGCACACAAACAGATGCTCACAGAGATCTGCAAATCCACAGTAACATCTAAAATGTGCATACCCCCTCTCCCACACACACATACACATGTGCACACACACAGTTTCACTTGACATCCTTTAGGAATTTCCATGGAAGAGTCATTCTTTCTCCTCCCTGCTTGTTGATATTGGTTCTGTTCTGAGCTGACTGTCAACTCCTGTATAGACTACAGTGAAACACTTCAGCCACTCAAACAAGTATTTCATGTCATGAAGTGGAGGAAGGGTTCTATCTGACACAAATTCAGAATAAAGACATGGGTTCTGGCTATAATATTGTTGGTATGAAAGTAAAGGTGTCAAGAAACTGTTTCCTTTAAATGGTTTTCAGTCACAATGTAACAAGAAGTTGTAGGTTGTAAATGATATTGCTGCCACAAAAGGCTAACAGTGACACAAAAACCTAAATATATAAGTTAATAAGTACATTGTTATGTGATCATTTGAATTAAATTTATATATATATATATATATATATATATATATATATATATATAATAAAAAAAATACATATGTTTTTTCATTAATTTTGAAGGTCTCAATTCATTACTCAAAGAATTACTTAAATTGGGGAATACCATAAAAATTTGAATCAAATACATGGTGAAATTCATAACAATTATATCCATCCATTGTCTATACTGGTACATACAGGGTCATCGGGGGGCTGGTGGCTATCTTCTGTGGTCACATAGTGACTGGTTACACCCTATACAGGTTGCCAAACTAGTACATGGCAATGCAAAGACACACAGGGCAAACAACCATGCCCACACAATCAAATCTAAGGGCAATTTAAGAGACCAATTAACCTAAAATTATGGTTTCGGGCTGTGGGAGGAAGCTGGAGTACCTAGAGGGAACCCACGTGTGCTCGGGGAGAATTTCCAAACTCCATCTCCAACTCCAGAAAGAGTCCAGGATGGGATTTGAAACTGGAATCTTCTTCCTCCAAGGCAGCAGTGCTAACCACTACTCCAACATGAAGCCCCATAAATGTACGGGGCAACATCATGTGCCTCGATCCTCATGAAGGATTCATGAACCGCTCTTTGTCTGACCCGTCACCTAGAGCCTGTTTGCCGTGGGAGACCCTACCAGGGGCATTTCAGCCCCAGACAATATAGCCTCTAGGATCATTCGAGCACTCAAACCCCTCCACCATGATAAGGTAGCGGCTCAAGGAGGGGAACACAAAACAAAAAAACACAAAAAACATGTTTTTTTTTTTTTTTTCTATTCTTATTAATATATTCAGGAAGCAAAGGACAAGGCCAGAAGCTGTTTGAAGATAATTTATGACAGCAGTCTTTAAGGTGGCCTACCTGAGTATTGGTATTTACCATGTTTATCCCTTTATGACCAACATGTATCAACATGTGAAGGCTATTTCCTGCAATATATTGCACCAGGTCACAAAGCTCATACAAGCTCAAACTGGACTTCAGCTGCTTTCATAATCACCAGGTCTCAAACCAACAGAACAACCCGGTATTAGTGAGATGTAACTAATAAACTATTACTCTTACCATCTTTTTCAATCATTACTACCCCTGTGAAATGAGGAAATTAAGATCCATGGGCGGGTTAAGTAAACTAGTGGAATGTCAGTATCCAAGAACCTGCTGTGTTTTTTCATTTAACAATCATGTTGCTGTAAAGAAAATATACCTCTGGCTATTTGCTGTAACATAAATTAATTGTGTCAACCAGACTTGTGGGCATGTTAGTCTAGCTGAATACCTCCTGCATGCACTAAAAAGCAGTCGATTACAGGCTGCCTTCCAGATTTTCTTTCTTCCTACTTTGTGAGGTAGCAAGATTCCAGAGAGATTACAAATAATGGCAGAATTTATCTTGCCAGGCGCCAAGCTGTTTTTTTGCAGCCGCAGTGAGCTGCTCCAGACCAATAACTTCCACAAACTAGCAGTGCGGGCAGATTGTAGGTGTGACCACATACAATAGAGACTACAAGCATGCATTCCAAAATTTAAATAACACTGTAATAGGAGAATAATTTTTTCTGTATGCACTGAAGCAAACGTTTGATTAAACAAACCTGAGGAAGATAACAACTGATCAAAGTTGGTGAGTTTTTTTTTTTTCTGGTATAAAGAGCCCTGCAAAGCAAATTGGCTCAGGGTTTGGTATGGTTTGTTTTGGTTTTCAGTCCTGCTGCTTTTGTGTAAAATCCATGTTAGTCTGCCAAAAGTAACAAATACAGTGATGTGAAAAATATTTCTGTGTTCTTTTTGGGAAATCTTTCAGATCACGAGACAAACTAAATAAAGATAATCTGAGTAAATATAATAGGCACTTTTCAAATGATGATTTCATCTATTAAGGAACAAAGCTGTTCAAACCAACCTGGTCCTATCTGAAAAGTAATCGCACCCTGAACCATAAAACAAGTCCTGCCGCCCTTGGGGGCCCCAACTACAACCAAGGTTTGTGATGACTAAATGAGTCTTTAATATTCCTTGTGGAATAATTTTGTCCCACTCGTCTTACCAGAATTGTTTTACTTCAGCCACAGTGAAGGGTTTCCTTTAAGGTAATGTCACGTCATCTCAAATGTAAACTTTGATAAGCCCCTCCAAACACTTCATTTTGCTTTGGTTTTTTTGTTTGTTTGCTTGGCCTTTAAGAACTTGTATTTTGAGTGCATAACCTAGGTACACTTGAAGATCACAAACTGATGGCACGATAGTCTACCCCAGGATTTTCTTCTAGATAGAGCTGAGTTCAGGTTCCTGAAGCAGCAAAGCTTGACTAGTGGTATTAGGATCTTTTCTTGAGATGCTTCTAAGTTTATGTCAGATGTAAAGGGACACCTTCCAAATGGTTCCACTTCTGTATTATATATTCTGTATTATATATTTTCTTAAAACTCTTTGTCTTCGTGCTCATCAAGATGTTTTCAGAAAATGTAAGATGGATCTTTGAGTTATTTTTGGTCTGCAGTTGTTTTCATCTACTCTTTCATCTATGCCATTTTTGCCCAGTCTCTTTTTTGTTGTTGAATTACAAACACTGACCCTAATTTCTTTCTAACATTTTTTCAGACTGATAGAAATCAGTGACTTTGATTTTTATCTCTTGTTGAATTTTTTTTATGTTAGGCACAATGTATTGGTTTTAAAATCTTTTCGCCTACTTTGTGTTGTCAGATAGATTCTGTTTAAGGAATTTGTTTGTGGCACAGGCCTTGGTGTGGCTTATGAAGCTGAAAAGAAAATGTGGTTAATCAGGATGTGATGATTTAACAAGGGGATTATATTTTCACATATGCTCAGTTTGGTTTGGATAGCTAAATACAATACCTAAAAATATAATTTGTAAACTGATCTTTGTATTTACTCTGGTTATCTTGCATGGTCTCAAACCTTCAAGTGTGTCAGAAAAACAAAAATAGAGGTAATCTGAAGGGGGGGAAACACTGAAAACAAATTAAAAACCTCCTTGACTTCAAGCATCTCAGTAACCCAGCCAGGCCCCTTTACTTTGATGATCTCCGGCATATTTTGTTCCTTAAATAACTTGTCCATGTTTATTAACTTCTTATGATTCTCATGAAGCACTTCAATACAAAGAGGATAGGTTGTTATGGCAGTTATCTGAGCCTTGTGTTCTCCCGGTTGTTCCTAAGTGCCACACTTACATCTGGTTTCTCTCAGGTTAAATTCAGTTCGCGTCTTGATTCACCCTCAGAAACACCCCAGCAGCATGGAGGTCCTCAAAAAGCTTATGTATCAGCATCCTCTGTTCTGTTCAGCCAGAAGATCACATGTACAAAGTTGTAAAAAATGTTGTGAGCTTACAAAGTCTGGTTCACTGGGATCCTGAGTGATTCCCTCTGCCTCTAGACAGTTTGTATCAGACGTTCAGTTTTACAGCCGAGGCGAAGTGGGAGATGGGAGCTGGCCTTGTTTTTTGACAGTGCGAGTGTTTGATGACATCTGCTTGAAATAACTGAAATTCTCTTACAAAGAGTCTGTTGGACATTTGTACTTCTTTTCTCATTCCCATACAGCACATTTGTTCTGTATTACACACCAGAATTTTAACATGCTAAAACAACTCAGAGGATGAAACATGTCCATTTAAAAACTGTGTGCATATCAACTGGAATTACTTTGTGTCTATTACTGTCAAAGCAAAATTACTGCTTAGATAGACCACATATTCTCACAATTAACATGTTAAAATTAACTAAAGATCAGTAACTGACCTTTTTATTGAATTATAGTCTTAATAATAATTTTTACTGTTGTTTAAATAATACATCTTGTTTGTTTTTTAACTTTTTGTTGAAGCTCTATGTATCAAAAAAGGTAAAATTAGGAAAGGAGATTACATGAAGCACAGAGACATGTTGAACCTTAAAGGAATTCAGTTTGTCCCAGGCTGGTCAGAACAAGGCCACTTCTAAAGCAGACTTTTACCATTCTACAAATACTCAAAAAGTTGGGGATAATCAGACTGAAGATCAGTCAGTTTTCAGGTTCAAAACAAAGGGTCGCAGGGACTACAAAAGAAAAGTAGTTATGTATATATATGTATATGTATAACCCTGTAGTATATTACATCCACCAAGGACTCACTGAGAGGTAAGAAATTGATCCCCCCCCCAACATCTCACAGATAAAAGAAAGGAGTGAGCCAAACTTCCCTCGGGCTGATGTCCGAGACTAGTAGATAACTACAAGGAGCATCTCACTGAGGTTATCTCCACCAGATAGGGTATCACTAGATATTGGCTGTCTGAACTTTTTTCTCAGCTAGAAAACACTAGTATATATTTAGTTTAATTTGTAAAAATATGATTCGTTTTTGGTATTTACCTGCATTTAAATCACTTTCTTTTCCAGAGAGAAGTAAAAAAATGATATATGAACATTTCTTTTGAAAGAACCGAAGAACTAATGAGGTGTCGTAATTTTTTCACATGCCAGTATACAGGTCCTTCTCAAAAAATTTGCATATTGTGATAAAGTTAATTATTTTCCATAATGTCATGATGAAAATTTAACATTCATATATTTTAGATTCATTGCACACTAACTGAAATATTTCAGGTCTTTTATTGTCTTAATACGGATGATTTTGGCATACAGCTCATGAAAACCCAAAATTCCTATCTCACAAAATTAGCATATCATTAAAAGGGTCTCTAAACGAGCTATGAACCTAATCATCTGAATCAACAAGTTAACTCTAAACACCTGCAAAAGATTCCTGAGGCCTTTAAAACTCCCAGCCTGGTTCATCACTCAAAACCCCAATCATGGGTAAGACTGCCAACCTGACTGCTGTCCAGAAGGCCACTATTGACACCCTCAAGCAAGTGGGTAAGACACAGAAAGAAATTTCTGAACGAATAGGCTGTTCCCAGAGTGCTGTATCAAGGCACCTCAGTGGGAAGTCTGTGGGAAGGAATAAGTGTGGCAGAAAACGCTGCACAACGAGAAGAGGTGACCGGACCCTGAGGAAGATTGTGGAGAAGGGCCGATTCCAGACCTTGGGGGACCTGCGGAAGCAGTGGACTGAGTCTGGAGTAGAAACATCCAGAGCCACCGTGCACAGGCGTGTGCAGGAAATGGGCTACAGGTGCCGCATTCCCCAGGTCAAGCCACTTTTGAACCAGAAACAGCGACAGAAGCGCCTGACCTGGGCTACAGAGAAGCAGCACTGGACTGTTGCTCAGTGGTCCAAAGTACTTTTTTCGGATGAAAGCAAATTCTGCATGTCATTCAGAAATCAAGGTGCCAGAGTCTGGAGGAAGACTGGGGAGAAGGAAATGCCGAAATGCCAGAGGTCCAGTGTCAAGTACCCACAGTCAGTGATGGTCTGGGGTGCCGTGTCAGCTGCTGGTGTTGGTCCACTGTGTTTTATCAAGGGCAGGGTCAATGCAGCTAGCTATCAGGAGATTTTGGAGCAATTCATGCTTCCATCTGCTGAAAAGCTTTATGGAGATGAAGATTTCATTTTTCAGCACGACCTGGCACCTGCTCACAGTACCCAAACCACTGGTAAATGGTTTACTGACCATGGTATCGCTGTGCTCAATTGGCTTGCCAACTCTCCTGACCTGAACCCCATAGAGAATCTGTGGGATATTGTGAAGAGAACGTTGAGAGACTCAAGACCCAACACTCTGGATGAGCTAAAGGCCGCTATCGAAGCATCCTGGGCCTCCATAAGACCTCAGCTGTGCCACAAGCTAATTGCCTCCATGCCACGCCGCATTGAAGCAGTCATTTCTGCAAAAGGATTCCCGACCAAGTATTGAGTGCATAACTGTACATGATTATTTGAAGGTTGATGTTTTTTGTATTAAAAACCCTTTTCTTTTATTGGTCGGATGAAATATGCTAATTTTGTGAGATAGGAATTTTGGGTTTTCATGAGCTGTATGCCAAAATCATCCGTATTAAGACAATAAAAGACCTGAAATATTTCAGTTAGTGTGCAATGAATCTAAAATATATGAATGTTAAATTTTCATCATGACATTATGGAAAATAATTAACTTTATCACAATATGCAAATGTTTTGAGAAGGAGCTGTATAAAAAGCAGGCACACTGGGTTTAAAGGTCAGAATTGGTGAGAGACCTTTGACTTTCCCACTCAGAATTGTGACTTCTACAGACCTTTACATTTATGTTTCCAAGTTCAAACTTGGATTTCTTTCACTTTTGACTAAAAATGGATTAAATAAAAACAGTGTGTCTTTCAGTCAAGCAGGCAATGCTAAGAGATAGAAACATATTTTATTTTAGATTTTTGTCTTTTTTGTCTTGTTTTTAGGATATAACTAACTTAATAGTCAAGTTTTGTAGTGATATCATCTGAAAATGTCTGTCAAGATGGTAGTAGTTGGACAACCTTCCAATTCTTAAGCTAGTTAAAAGTTTCAGCTGAGGGGCAACGGTGCTAACCCCATGCCTGTGATGTCTACAGGATGTAAAATCAATTATCCTTTTGTAAATGTGGAAAATATATTACATAATTACCCGATTACCCTTTATTTATTTCCAATAATTGCAATGGCTCTGTGAGATAATCATAGGAAAATTTACCATAAGGAATTTTTGAATAAATGTTTTGCTGCAAATGACTTCCAAATATTTGACACATTTCATCTGGCTCTTTCCTCTGTGAAAATTATAGAGGCTGTGAAGTTTGCAACTACATAAATAAGTCTGGGCAGCAATATAAATGCAAATTAATCAAAAGTGGTAAGTCGTAGAGGATGATTAGATGGGTAACATCCACAAACGTGTCTATGTTGCAATTTATTATGCAGACCTAGAATAATACCCATCAAAATCAAAAAATATACAAATTTTCTTCTATGTTCTTGATCTGTTTTTTTGCAATGTGCCACATAAAACAAATGCACGGATTACGTATTTATTAATAACATTAGCTATGTGGAAAAAAAAATTATCAGTTTTTCTGATTAGGAAGATTTGTAAAACATTTAGAGCATTCAATAGTTTTATCTAAAATGTATTGTTGTTCAATTTATTGGATTCATGAATAGATTGTGAACAAGGTAGAGTCTGGTCTGGTTCCCTGCGCTGGAGATGAAGAAAAGTCTGCATAAATCATAGCTGATTTTGGTCTTTGTTGGGATTTACAGCCAGTCATAAAAAAAAAAAAAAAAATCAAATAAGCTTTAGTCACTGAATACTAATATTCCTCCAGAGTATTACTAAAATTTCAAAGCTTCTTTGCCTTCTGCTCTCCACCTTTTATACAGAAGGTGACAAACAGCTTTATTGTGCACTCATGATCACGCAATTTCAGTAAGTTTTGAATGTGAATGCAGTGTTAGCCTTGGAATCAGTTATGAATGGTTGTCTGGTACACTGAGCTAGAGAAAGAACATGTGCGACTCTGAGAGGCAATAACAGGTCAGATTTCCCCGAAGGTTCTGACACAGGCACTGAAATTAATTGCACTGCTCTGAAGATGGATAAAGGCATTTGTGCAGTGATTAAGTAAGCCCAAGTGCTCCCCTCCCTGCAGGCCTGCACCAACATTCTTTAAGCCCACAGCAGCGCCTGCCAGCCTGCCGCTCTGATGGACTAGGCTTCCACCGCAAAGCCTGATAGGAAACAGGATGCCTACACACACACAGTTGTGTACTTCTCCAGCAGAGGAACGCTCCAACACGCGCTGGCTTAAAACTCCCAAAACCACACGCATGCACACTGCTGCCCATGCTCAGAAATATAGATTAAAGTTAATGCAAAAACAAGTATGGGCCTGTCGTTTGTCAAACAGCGGCAGCAGTGAGAGAATGCGAGGTACGTATGAAAATTCATGCAGAGTGGAGCCAGAGCTCCCTGAATGAAGCTGTCAGTGACGAGCCCAGATAAGAGCATGTGTGTGATACTGTACGCCAGATGTGACTGGCTGTCAGAGCAAATGGAGCTGTCATGTGATTTTAATCGTTACCTTGGGTGACAACTGGGTTGCAGAGCTTTGCTGCATCTGGGAGCAATAAACTGTAGGAAAGATGGAAGCACTATCGTAGAACTTGGGGGGCAGGGGCTGTTGTCAGGACGTTATTAACATGGGCTTTAAATTTATGACGGGAATATGTTAGGAAATAACATTAACGGGTCCTTGCTAAAAGTATTCCCACCTCTTGAACCTTTCCAAATGTCACTTCGCTGCCACAAACTTCAATGTGTTTTTCTAGGATTTTATGAGAGCACAACACAGTCGTTCATAATTATCAATTAAATGGAAAAGGAGACACTTTTACAGGTCCTTCTTAAAGAATTTGCATATTGTGATAAAGTTCATTATTTTCTATAATGTAATGATGAAAATTTAACATTCATATATTTTAGATTCATTGCACACTAACTGAAATATTTCAGGTCTTTTATTGTCTTAATACGGATGATTTTGGCATACAGCTCATGAAAACCCAAAATTCCTATCTCACAAAATTAGCATATTTCATCCGACCAATAAAAGAAAAGTGTTTTTAATACAAACAACGTCAACCTTCAAATAATCATGTACAGTTATACACTCAATACTTGGTCGGGAATCCTTTTGCAGAAATGACTGCTTCAATGCGGCGTGGCATGGAGACAATCAACTTGTGGCACTGCTGAGGTCTTATGGAGGCCCAGGATGCTTTGATAGCGGCCTTTAGCTCATCCAGAGTGTTGGGTCTTGAGTCTCTCAACGTTCTCTTCACAATATCCCACAGATTCTCTATGGGGTTCAGGTCAGGAGAGTTGGCAGGCCAATTGAGCACAGTGATACCATGGTCAGTAAACCATTTACCAGTGGTTTTGGCACTGTGAGCGGGTGCCAGGTCGTGCTGAAAAACGAAATCTTCATCTCCATAAAGCTTTTCAGCAGATGGAAGCATGAAGTGCTCCAAAATCTCCTGATAGCTAGCTGCATTGACCCTGCCCTTGATAAAACACAGTGGACCAACACCAGCAGCTGACACGGCACCCCAGACCATCACTGACTGTGGGTACTTGACACTGGACTTCTGGCATTTTGGCATTTCCTTCTCCCCAGTCTTCCTCCAGACTCTGGCACCTTGATTTCCGAATGACATGCAGAATTTGCTTTCATCCGAAAAAAGTACTTTGGACCACTGAGCAACAGTCCAGTGCTGCTTCTCTGTAGCCCAGGTCAGGCGCTTCTGTCGCTGTTTCTGGTTCAAAAGTGGCTTGACCTGGGGAATGCGGCACCTGTAGCCCATTTCCTGCACACGCCTGTGCACGGTGGCTCTGGATGTTTCTACTCCAGACTCAGTCCACTGCTTCCGCAGGTCCCCCAAGGTCTGGAATCGGCCCTTCTCCACAATCTTCCTCAGGGTCCGGTCACCTCTTCTCGTTGTGCAGCGTTTTCTGCCACACTTATTCCTTCCCACAGACTTCCCACTGAGGTGCCTTGATACAGCACTCTGGGAACAGCCTATTTGTTCAGAAATTTCTTTCTGTGTCTTACCCTCTTGCTTGAGGGTGTCAATAGTGGCCTTCTGGACAGCAGTCTTACCCATGATTGGGGTTTTGAGTGATAAACCAGGCTGGGAGTTTTAAAGGCCTCAGGAATCTTTTGCAGGTGTTTAGAGTTAACTCGTTGATTCAGATGATTAAGTTCATAGCTCGTTTAGAGACCCTTTTAATAATATGCTAATTTTGTGAGATAGGAATTTTGGGTTTTCATGAGCTGTATGCCAAAATCATCTGTATTAAGACAATAAAAGACCTGAAATATTTCAGTTAGTGTGCAATGAATCTAAAATATATGAATGTTAAATTTTCATCATGACATTATGGAAAATAATAAACTTTATCACAATATGCTAATTGTTTGAGAAGGACCTGTATTTGTGTTTACAAATAAAAACCTGAAAATAATTTAACTGTATTTGGTCCCCTTTATTCCGATTCTGCTAAATAAAATCTAGTACAACGGCTCAGAAGACATCTATTTACAAAATATTCAATCTGTGTGTAATTTAATCTCAGTTTAAATCCAACTATCCTGTGAAGGCCTCAGAGGCTTTTTAGAGAACATTAGAAATCAAGCAGCATCATGAAGACCAAGGAACACAGCACATGGGTCAGGAAGAAAATTTTAAGCAGAGAAATACCAAACCTTGAACCACTTTCCAGATGGTTCCAGATCGCTGTTTGATTATTTTATATTATATGACTGCAGTGCTGATCTTGGCAACAGCTGTTAACATAAGTTTTTGGTTTTCTGTTTTAATCTAGTGCTGTCCAGGTAAAGTTTCTGCAGATCCAATTTGGCATTTATGTAAGAGTGGCAAGAAGACAGCCTTAGTTGAAAAAAAAGTATTTGAGGAGTCCCATTTGCAATTTGCCAACAGCCATGTAGGGACATGTGAAAGAATGTGTCTTGGTCAGATGAGACCAACACGAAATATTTTTGGCCTGCATACAAAATGCTGTGTGGTGGTAAACTAATATTGCGCATTACCCTGAACACCCCATCCCCACCATGAATGTGTTGGTTGGGGAATACCTTTCCTTTAGCAGGGACAAGGGAAGATGGATGGAGCTAACTAAAAAGTGGAAGAAAATCTGCTAGAACCACCAGCAAACAACTTGAGATTGGGGCAGAGATTGACCTTCCAGCAGGGCGATGGCCCTAAACATACAGCCAGACCTACAATGGATTGGTGTAAATCGAAACATATTCATGTGTTAAAATGGTGTAGTCAAAGTATAGTGGCAAATGTCTCCTAGACGCTCCCTATCTGATCTGACTGAGCTAGAGTTATTTTGGTAATAAGAATGGGAATAAACTGCTGCCTCTAGACTTGCGAAGTTCCTAAAAACATACTATAACAGTGGGTTTTACAAATTATTGAATTGGTGGTGGATGAATAAATATTCACTACACATATACAAGATGTGTATTTGTTAAAAAATTGACACTTTCATGCCAGCTTACGTTGGTCTATCCCATAAAATTTCAAATGAAATACTCTGAGGTTTGGGGTTGTAACAAACAAAATTCAAGAGGTATGAAGACTGCGTATTTACCCTGAAGCTGTTCTTGAGTACAGAATAAGAAATTATAATCAAGCAAAAAGTAGAGATAAACAGTGCATTGCAGTGAGTCATTTCATCTGCAAGCTGTCAGAAAACTGGAGCTTTGCCTCTTTGCCTCTTTTGCCCTAAAGCTTGTTTGGATTGCTCTGTTTTCATAGTTTGGCATCTTCTTACCTGGATCAGCGTCAAGTCCTTTGAGCTTGAGAGATTTGTTTTGTACTCTGAATTCCATGCATCTGATTGGTCTGGTCACCTCAACACGGAACACTGCAGCCCGCTGCTTTCTGAGCAGCTCCTTGCTTGTCCAGGTTTTACATGTTTATGTTCAACTAATCTTTCTGACAAACACCGTTCCACTTTTCTCAATCTTTTTCAGTGTTAGACAAACAGTTTTTGGGCTGGTAGGGAGGTTATTACATAGAAAGGTGTTTCCAATAATTTATCCTTTTTACTCTAATATTTACTCAAACATTTGAGGGAGAGGGTATGTAATATGAAGGAAAGCAAAAAGGGATAATCTCAGTCTGCGTTTTCAGCATGTCTGAATTGAAGCCCTGCCTATAGCCCACATTGCATGCAGACTCAGAGCACTAACATTTGATGACATCAATTTTAACTTAATGTATTTTTAACTGTTTAAAAGAGCTCGTATTCTCCAATTTTGTTTAAAAAAAAAAAAAGTTTAGGTTTAGGTTCATCTGGTTCAATCTTCAAATTATCCAATTCATCCTCTCCATCGGGTCTCCATTCACTCTTGACTTATAACAGCATCACTGCAAGTATCTCATGCACTATTGTTTTTCCAGAGACCATATTTGGACATAGTTCCAGGTACATATTTACTCATTATCCTTGGAAGGCTGCAGTTTTAACCTATCAAAATTGAAAGGCTCAAGCAATTGCAGGTAGGCAGAGTTATTACTGTAGTGAAAACGTTTTTAATACTAATGCACAAACTTGTGTCTGGACAAAGGCTCGTAAGATCTTTGTCACTAAATGCAAATTTAATGAAATGTGGAAGTTGTTCATATCTTAAAAACACTATAGTCAAGACTATTACATTAAAGAAAGTATACTTTTATTAATTTTGGATATTCAGGGTTCTCAAAGGATAAAATTGCTAACTTTTGGTGATGCAATGACTTTTCCTTTTGTCTCACCAATTGATTCCTATTTGAGTGCGAAGCAGCCACGATTAGAGTCAGTTCCTGTAAGTCTGAAGCTTTGATCCTTAGCTGGAAAAGGTGGATTGCTTCCACCTGGTCAGAGGTCAGTGTTTGCTTCTACCAGAGGAGTTCAAGTATCTTGGTTTCTGGTTGATCAGTGATGTTAAAATGAAGTGGGAGGTTGAGGAGCTCTGTCATTCAGAAGAAGCTCAGAGTTGAGCCACTGCTCCTCCTTATTAAATGTGTCAGTTAAGGTGGTTTAAGAGTTTTATCAGACTGTCTCCTGGGAATGCTTTGGGATCCCCCATAATTATCTGGAGAGTGTTACTGGGGAGATGAATGTTTGGGTTTCTCCTCTGAGTCTGTTGCCCTACAACCTGATCCTGGTGGATGCATGAATCTAAGCAAATAATTCTGGTTTGACTTTTGCATAGACTCATCATGGGCAAGAGTGTCATGGTATATCAGGGTTAATATAGGAATACTTATGTTATTTAATTTTATTATACATTTGTATACATTTGAATGACTAAAGAAAAGACAAAGATGCCCTAGATCAAATTTATTGTGTATATTTTATAAGTTAAACAGAGGCATGCAACAATGCTCAACTACATACATTAAACTAAATCTTTTTATGTAAATGTATTTTGTAGTTAGTGATCATGATAATTAATTACATGTAGTACTTTCTCTTTTCAAGCATATAAAGGGTTTGTTTACTAGCTATCTTTGGAATAACCAGGGCTAAAAATAATGGGAATGTCCAAGGTACTAAGATCTAAGAAGGAAATTTGTAGATTTACAAGAGTTTGGATGGGATTGTGTCATTACTTTGGCAAGATCTGGAAGAACACCCAACTAGTAATTGTTTAGCATGTTCAAAATCCACCCAGGAAACACCAATGATCATATCTGCAATAAGTAGGAAACCACTGGAACACCAGTATCACTGTCTGAAGGGAAATGGGTTCTACATTGCTATGGATGAACAACGAAGTGCAAACCAATGAAGAATTACCTAATCCAAAATGTACATCTTCAAGTACAACTGAATTGACATCTGCCAACATAAACAAACTCAATCCATCCATCTGTTTTCTATTCCTGCTTCCTCCTGATAGGGTCGCAGGGGAGCTGGTGACGATCTCCAGCAGTCCATGGCCAAGAGGCAGAGAACACCCTGTAAACCCCACGCAGAAGGACACCGGCTGGGAGTTAAACCCAGGACCTTCTTGCTGCAAGGCAACAGTGCTACCAAATGCACCACCATGCAGCCTACAACCTAAATGTGTCCTGAAAAAAGAGTTTTATTTTCATCCAACCCCCACCCTGAAGTTCCCCCCCACCAGCCCCCTACCCACACCGAGGACGGCTCTTTCCATCCAGGAGAGGGACGTCAACAAACTCTTCAGGAGACAGAACCCCCGGAAAGCTGCTGGTCCGGATTCTGTCTCACCAGCCAGCCTGAAGCACTGCGCTGATCAGCTGTCTCCAGTCTTCACAGACATTTTTAACACCTCACTAGAGACATGTCATGTGCCAGCCTGCTTCAAGTCCTCCACCATCGTCCCTGTTCCCAAGAAGCCAAGGACCACAGGGCTTAATGACTTCAGACCCGTCGCCCTGACCTCTGTGGTGATGAAGTCCTTTGAGCGCCTTGTGCTCTCACACCTAAAAGACATCACCGACCCCCTCCTTGACCCCCTGCAGTTTGCCTACAGAGCCAACAGGTCTGTAGATGATGCAGTCAACCTAGCCCTTCACTTCATCCTCCGGCACCTGGACTCCACAGGAACCTACGCCAGGATCCTGTTTGTGGATTTCAGCTCTGCCTTCAACACCATCGTCCCAGTTCTGCTACAGGAGAAGCTCTCCCAGCTGAGTGTGCCCGACTCCACCTGCAGGTGGATCACTGACTTCCTGTCTGACAGGAAGCAGCGCGTGAGGCTGGGGAAGCACGTCTCTGACTCCCTGACCATCAGCACCGGTTCCCCCCAAGGCTGTGTTCTCTCTCCTCTGCTCTTCTCCCTGTACACCAACAGCTGCACCTCCAGTCACCAGTCTGTCAAGCTTCTGAAGTTTGCGGACGACACCACCCTGATCGGACTCATCTCTGATGGTGATGAGTCTGCGTACAGATGGGAGGTGGACCATCTGTTGGACTGGTGCAGCCAGAACAACCTTGAGCTCAACGCTCTAAAGACAGTGGAGATGGTTGTGAACTTCAGGCAGAACCCAGCCCCACCTGCCCCCATCACCCTCTGTGACTCCACAATTGACACTGTGGAATCTTTCCGCTTCCTGGGAACCATCATCTCCCAGGATCTCAAGTGGGAGCCAAACATCAGCTCCCTCATCAAGAAAGCCCAGCAGAGGATGTTCTTCCTGCGGCAGCTGAAGAAATTCAACCTGCCAAAGACTATGATGGTGCACTTCTACACAACCATCATTGAGTCCATCCTCACCTCCTACATCACCATCTGGTACGCCGCTGCTACAGCCAAGGATAAGGGCAGGCTGAGGCGTGTCATTCGGTCTGCTGAGAAGGTGATTGGCTGCAGTCTACTGTCGCTCCAGGAACTGTACACCTCCAGGACCCTGAAGCGGGCAGGGAAGATTCTGGCTGATCCCTCCCACCCCGGTCACAGACTCTTTGAGACTCTCCCCTCTGGCAGGAGGCTGCGGTCCATCCGGACCAAAACCTCACGCCACAAGAACAGTTTTTTCCCATCTGCCACCAGCCTGGTTAACAAAGCCCGGAAACCACCCTGACACTGTCCCTTTCCCCCACACCCCCCCTTTTTTTGCTGACAGGACACTTGTAACTTGTAACTCTATGTGTTACATTAACGCTCAGCTTGGACTCCTGCTTTACTTGCACTGCTTTACTTGCACAATGATCACCTGCACTGTTGTATTGCTCTTGCATCTTATACTGCTCTATATTTACTCTCACTCACTTAAAACTGTGCACATATATTTATATTATATTGTAGATATGTTTATACTGTTTAATTTGTACTGTATTGCACCGACTACGCCAAAACAAATTCCTTGTATGTCCAAAAACGTACTTGGCAATAAAGCTTTTCTGATTCTGATTCTGATTCTGATTCTGATGCAAGAAAAAGGTTATGCTATTTGGCTACAATGACAAGAAGTATGCTTGAATGAGTAAAGGCGATGTTTTCCAACTGTGGAAAATAGTACCAGCTCTAAAGCATGGCATTAGTAATGTCATGCTATGGCACTGGAGATCAAAGCAGTGAAGAGAAACTACAGTCAGAAAGTAAAGAAAAGCTTCTCACATGGAGATGCTTCTGCTGTTTGGAATGGTCTTGTTGGGGTCTGGAGACTTTGTTCTCCTTTTTTGTGTTCCATCATGTCTGTATTCAACCTCCAGATGACAGCAGGAGCTTGGTGGCTGGATGAGATCCCCAGTGATTCCAATCAGACCTTGTTACTGGAGGTTTAAGAGGAGTCTGCTGCCAGCACTTCAACACCAGAGTGATATCGATCAGTGGTATTCTCTAGCCTCTATAGTTCTAGAACTCTGTTCTGCAAAGACCCTGCTCACACTATCTATGTCCCTTTTCAGAAACCTTCCTTGGTCAAACCCTGCTCACCCTCCACCCCTTCTGCTTCTAAAGACTCTGGTGAAACTGACTTGTGTGAGCGAACACTTACCTGTTCCGGACATCCTGGTTGAACCTGTCCTTCACTGAAGACTCCACTTGTTCCTTCCTGGTGGTGTCCACACATCAAACCTGCAAGTGAGCTCAAGTTTCCTCATCGCAAATTCCAAGATTCAAATCTAACAGTCTGACTCTCCATAGATGCACCGCTGTCCAATCCCTGCCGTGTTCCTGTTCCTGAAGATCAATTACATTTATCTGTGTAAATAAATCTCAAAACCTTTACCTTGCCTTCTGAGTGTTAATCTGCATGTGGGTCAGAGCTCTGGGGAAAATCATGACAGATCACTCTGGCCATTCAGATCCAGTAGATTCACTCAGGAGAGCAGTTTCTGGTCAACAACATCAGATCCAATCCCTTGAAACCACTCTCCAAACCATGCAGGATCAACATTGCCACACCCAGCAACAATTTGAGCAGGTTTTAGCCCTTTTGCAAAGGACCCAGGTTCAGCAACCAGCTCCACAACCCCCAGAGGGTTGTGCACCCTGCTAATCACACCTAACCCAGAAAGGTTCTCTGGTGAGGTAGGAGGATGTGGAGGATTTCTCTTTCAGTGTTCCTTAGTTTTCAACAATTCAGCTCACGCCTAGCCTCAGAACAATGTTAAAATTGAATATATTCTGAGACTTTTGACAGGCAAAGCCTTAAGATGGGAAGAGGCCCACTTTCCTGATTGCAACCAATATGGTTGCACCTTTAATGAAGAGTTCCGCACATTAGCAGCTGCGTCAGGGTGGGATTCCAGTGCTCTGAAGACAGCCTTTTATCAGTCCCTGGATGAATTTTTAAAGGATGAACTCGCTCCCCTAGACGAACCTCAGACCCTGAATGAACTAATTTATCTCGAAATTTGGTTAGATAACAGAATTCGTGAGAAAACGAAATCCAGAATGGAAAAATCAGTAGTAACCTCTCAATCCTCTCCTGCCACCAATTCACACACTCATGCACCAGTCTGTCCTTCAAATTCAGAGCCCGAAACTAGGGAGATAGGGCGAACCCACCTTACAGCGGAGGAGAAGCAGTGCCGCAGATGCTAACCAATGCATCTACTGCGGAGCCATTACATTGCTTCCTGTCCTGTACGATCAAAAGCCAGGGTCCATCAGCTGTAGAGGGGTGACTGGCGAAATGATCTATGTTTAACAGACCCTCATGTTTTGCCGTCCCTGTTGTACTTCGCATTAACAATCTGAAAATGGATCTTGACGCCCTAATTGACTCGGGCTGCAAAAAGAACCTCATTGACAAGCAGTTTGTTTCACAAGCTCAGATAGAAACCGAGTGCCTGGCCACGCCCCTGGTTGTCTCAGCAATAGACGGAAAAGCTCTGCACCGAACCAGACCCGTTGAACTAATCATTTCAGGTAATCACAGAGAGAACATATCCTTGTTTGTGTTTCCCATCCTACTGTCCTCCCTGGTATTGGGGTTTAAGTGGTTGCAACAACTTAACCCACATTTGGACTGATCTGAGCTACGTATTAATGCTTGGTCTCATATATGTCTCTCCTCATGTTTACAGTCTGCTGTTCTGCGAAGTCTGCCCCCGGTGTCTGATAATGAGGAAGATACCATCGATCTCTCTGATATTCCTGAGGAATACCACCCACTCAAGCAAGTATTCAGTAAAAGCAAAGCCTTGTCTTTACCACCACACTGACCTTATGACTGTGCCATAGATTTGTTACTTGGAGCTCCAACAGGCAATGGAGACACACATAAATGAGTCACTAGCAGCTGGGATAATCCATCCGTCATCATAACCACTGGGGGCAGGCTTTTTTTTTTGGTCAGAAAAACGATGGGTCTCTCTGGTGCTGTATTGATTACCGCAGACTGAACCAAATCACAGTAAAGAATAAATATCCACTTCCTCTCATCTCATCTCCTTTTGAACCCGTTCATGGCTCCACAGTTTTCACTAAATTGTATCTCCGTAATGCTTACCATTTAGTCCGAATCTGCCAGGGAGATGAGTGGAAGACCACCTTCAAAACCCCGTTTGGTCACTTTGAGTGCCTGGTTATCCTTTCGGCCTTTGTAATGGTCCAGCAGTTTTCCAGGCCCTCGTTAAAGAAATTCTCAGAGACTTTCTAAACATTTTCATTTTTCTTTATTTGGATGATATTCTAATATACTGAAAAGATCTTTTACAGCATCAACGTCACGTTCAGTTGGTCTTACAACGCCTCCTGGAGAACCAGTTGTTTGTAAAGGCTGAGAAATGTGAATTCCACAAGACATCTGTTACATTTTTGGGTTTCATCCTTGAATGGTGGGCAGGTTCAATCCGATCCCGAAAAAATCAAGGCAGTCCTAGACTGGCCTGTCCCTGATACCAGAAAACAACTTCAAAGGTTCCTAGGCTTCGTTCATTTCTACCGCAGATTCATTCGCAATAACAGCCAGACGGCAGCACCTTTAACTGCTCTAACTTCGACTAAGATCCCCTTTGTTTGGACAAATGAGGCTAACCAAGCATTTTGCTCACCGAAAAGAAACATTTTGCAAGCTCCTATTCTCATTCACCCAGATCCTTCAAAACAGTTCATCCTTGAGGTTGATGCCTCCGATTCAGGGGTAGAGGCTGTACTTTCTCAATGTTCTGACTCAGATGCCAAATTACAGGCATGTGCATTTTTCTCCCGAAGATTGTCTCCCACATAGAAAAACTATGACGTTGGAGACTGAGAACTTCTTGCAATCAAGTTAGCACTTGAGGAGTGGCGCCAATGGCTAGAGGGCGTGGAATATCCTGTGTTAGTCTGGACTGATCATAGAAATCTTTATTATTTATAAGCTCCTAAACATCTCAATCCCCGACAGTCCTGTTGGTCCTTATTCTTCTCAAGATTTAATTTGTCCATCTCTTTCCGTCCAGGTTCTAAGAATGTAAAGCCAGATGCACTCTCACGACTATATTCACTGGAGGATTCTGACAAGAGACCATTACCCATTTTACCCCCCAGCTGTACCATTGGTTCCCTCACATGGGAGATAGAACGTTTGGTCAACCGAGCTCTGTAAGATGAACCGGATCCAGGTACTGGCCCTCTGAACCAAACCTTTGTACCATCATCTGTCCATTCCCGTTTAATTCACTTGTTTCATTCTGCCACATTTTCTGGTCATCCTGGTGCTAGCCGTCCAGTTGCTCTCATTTCTAGACGGTTTGGTGGCCCACCATTTATCGGGATGTTAAAGAGTATGTTCAGGCTTGTACTATTTGTGCTCGTAACAAATATTCTCATAGAAATCCTGTTGGGTTGCTGCAACCTCTGTCCATACCCAAGCGTCCCTGGTCTCACATTGCTCTGCATTTCATCACTGGACTACCCAACTCTCAAGGTATGACCACCATCCTAACAATTGCAGATCGTTTCTCAAAGGCCTGTTATCTCATTCCCCTCAGGAAACTTCCATCTGCTTTTCAAACTGCTCTGTTGCTGGTGAAGCATGCATTCCGGCTTCATGGAATACCACTGGAGGTCCTGTCTGACAGAGGTCCTCAATTCATCTCACAGGTTTGGAGACAGTTTTGCTCTACACTGGATGCTAAGGTTTCATTAACATCTGGGTACCATCCTCAGTCAAACAGACAAATGGAAAGAATGAACCAACAACTTAAATCAACTTTCAGATGCTTCACCTCCACCAACCCGTCCGACTGAATAAATTCATGCCATGGGTGGAGTATGCCCAAAACTCCCACATCTCAGCTACTACAGCTTTGTCTACACCACTTTTTCCAGCAGATGAGAGAGAGATGTCAGTTACTTCAGTCCACCATCATGTCCGTTGCTGCAGACACATCTGGTCCAATACCTTAAGACCTCTACCACGCACCTCTGAACAGAATAAGTGCTATGCTGACAGAAGACACAGTCCAGCTCCCGAATACTCACCTGGTCAGAAGGTTTGGTTATCTTCCCATGACATACCTCTGAAGTCCATGTCAAAGAAACTGGCTCCCCGTGATATTGGTCCATATGAAATCGATTCAGTCATCAGTCCGAATGCAGTCCGTCTTCGTCTCCCTCCTTGCCTTCGCATTCATCCTACATTCCATGTGTCACAGATCAAGCCCATCCAGACCAGTCCATTGTGCCCTCCAACCGAACCCTCTCCACCTGCCCGGGTCTTTGAAGGGCACCCAGTCTATGCGGTCCGACGGATTGTGGACTCCCGTCGGTGGGGTCGAAGTTGGCAGTACCTCGTCCACCCGGAGGGCTATGCTCCAGACGACTGTTCCTGGGTGCCCAGCTCCTTTATCTGCGATTCTTCATTGATTGATGACTATCGTTCCTCTCTTCTGTCCACCTCTTCTGGGCCACCAGGAGGTGGCCGTTGACAGGGAGGATGATGTTGGGGTCTAGAGACTTTGTTCTCCTTTTTATGTTCCGTCATGTGTGTATTCAACCTCCAGATGGCAGCAGGAGCATGCTGGCTGGATGAGATCCCCAGTGATTCCAATCAGACCTTATTACTGGAGGTTTAAGAGGAGTCTGCTGCCAGCACTTCAACGTCAGAGTGATATCAATCAGTGGTACTCTCTAGCCTCTATAGTTCTAGAGCTCTGTTCTGTGAAGACCCTGCTCACACTATAAGTGTCCCTTTTCAGATCTGCTCCTTTGATCCTATTCCCGTCCATTTCCTGGATTCCTTGATCTGGAGTACAAGTTTCAAGAAAATTACCATGGTTCTCAGTCCAAACTGGCGGTGGTCAACTCCTCCAGGAACCTTCCTCGGTCAAACCCTGCTCACCCTCCACCGTTCCTGCTTCTAAAGACTCTGGTGAAACTGACTTGTGTGGACGAACACTTACCTGTTCCGGACTTCCTGGTTGAACCTGGCCTCCATGAAGACCCCACTCGTTCCTCCCTGGCGGTGTCCACACCTCAAACCTGTAAGTCAGTTTCCTCATCGCAAGTTCCAAGATTCAAATCTAACAGTCTGACTCTCCATAGATGTTCCGCTGTCCAATCCCTGCCGTGTTCCTGTTCTGGAAGATCAATTACATTTATCTGTGTAAATAAATCTCAAATCCTTGACCTTGCCTTCTGAGTGTTATCTGCATGTGGATCAGAGCTCTGGGGAAAATCATGACAGGTTTGAAAAACCTGACTGCCTACAGGAGCCATTTCCCCAACCCAGAGCAGAATCCCCACCTGGCAAATCAGTTGAATGGCTTCTACTGCAGTTATGAAAAGCAGTAGTTCACACCTAAACCCAAGTCCTCCACATTCCATTCAGACACAACAACCACAACAACCTCCTGCTTAAAATGCTCCACCATCTCAGTACCCAAGTAACCCACCATCACAGGATTAAATAACTACAGGTCTGTCGCCTTGACGTCTGTGGTCATGCAAACCTTTTGAGTTACTGGTGTTGAAGCACCTGAAGGACATCACAGGCCCCCTACTGGACCCCCTGCAGTTTGCCTACTGGGCAAACAGGTGGGCAGATGATTGAGTCAACTTGGGACCATACTTCATCCTGCAACACCTTGACCACCCAGGGATGTACGCCAGAATCATGTTTTTGGACTTTAGCTCAACAATATCAACCCAGACATCCTCCACCAGAAGCTCATCAAGCTCAATGTCCGGGCCTCCACCTGTCAGTGAATCACCAGCTTCCTTAAAGACTGGCAGCAGCGGGTAAGGCAGGGGAGCATCTCCTCCTGCACAAGAACCATCAGCACCGGTGCCCTTCCCAGGATGTGCTCTCTCCCCACTCATCTTCTCCCTCTACACAAATGATTACACCTCAGTGGACCCATCTTTGAAACACCAGAAGTTTGCAGATGACACCACTGTTATTGGACTGATCCAGCACAGTGATGAGTATGCATGCAGACAGAAGGTGGATTGGCTGGTCCACCTGAAACTTAACCCACTCAAGACTGTGGAGATGATGGTGGATTTTTGGAGAACACCACCCCCACATACCCCCCTCACCATCCTCAACAACACAGTGTCTCCTTTGGACCACATCCTTGTTCCTGGGAACCACAATTTCTCAAAACCTGAGATGGTCCTCACACAGACAATGTTCAGAAGAAGGGCCAGCAGAGACTAAAGCAACTCAAAAAGTACAATCTTTTACAGGAGCTGCTGGTCATCTTCTACACTGCCATAATTCAGTCTGTCCTGTCTTCATCCATCTCAGTGTGGTTTGGCTCGACGACAAAACAGGACAGGTCCAGACTGCAACGAACAATAAGTCTGCAGAGAATCATCAGGGCTGACCTTCCCTCTATCCAGGGCTAATATAGATCTAGGGTCAGGAAAAGGGTAACTAAAATCTCTGTAGACCCCACACACCCTGCACACAAACTGTTTAGACTTTTACCTTCAGGTGGCACTACAGAGCGCCACCAGAAGGTAAAACCAGCTGCCACAGAGTTTTTTTCCCCAAGGTTGTTTCACTTGACAGAGTTCCGAAACATCACCATGCATACTTGGAATAATCTCATGTTATATTCTGGTTCCTGACAAACCACAAAAAATATGACACTCAGGCCAAATATGGGTGTAAGTAAACATCTGACTGCAGCTATTTCACAGCACTACTTTAAAGATCAGCGTGCAAGGCAGTCTCCATATTGATCATAGAGCCACAAGCATAGCTAATAAGATACTACCTTTTACTTTTGATCAAGGCTGAAGGACTAGAACAGCAAAGAAAGTTAAATAGCTGAATAGCTCTGTTTTAGAGCAGATTTCAGTGAGACCAAAGGAACTATAAAGAATATCCAATGTTTATTTATGGCAAAGTGCTTTTCATGAAGCACCAGTATGATGTCTTAGGACAGAGAATATCGCCTCAAAGTAGTTTTTAATAATTAGTGCAGATGTAGCAGGTTTTAATTTTTGAGGAGTTTGTAGGCAACTGAGGATGTGTCTCAACTATGACTCATTTTTTACATTGTTGTACACATTTCTAAATACGAAAATAATAAAAATTGTTGCAAGTCAGTACGGCATTTTCTGAAAATTACTCTGCAGTGCAAAGTCTTGTTTTGTTGCAATCCACTTAGAGGCAGAATGACCTGGTGGTACATCTCTCTACAAACAATCCCAAAATGTGTGTAACTTGATTTTAAAAAATAAAAATAGTTTGAAACGCTCCATTTCTGCTGTGTCTCCTCTTGGCTCTCTACCGTGCATTTCAGGAGGAGCTCCAGGTCATTCAACCATGACTGCAGCCTGAAAGAAAGCTGCTGTTTCTCTTCGCCTGATGTTAGGGGGAAAAAATAGAACAGAATGAAAGTAAAAATATATACTTCAGTGTCAAATCTGTATAACCATAGATGAGATAATTTTCAAGAACAAAGGGCTATTGGAGAAAAAAAAGAAACAATTTAATTAGAATTTCTAGAAAAGAAATTGACAGTGTTACCCAGAGCCAAACCAGTAAGTTATGATGTGTTCTTTCCGCCAGGTCAGGATGAGACATGTTTCTGACCGCTGATGTTATCCTGATTGCATGATTATCTGAACCATAAAAGTCGCCTTTCCAAGGTTGAGCCATCACAGAGGGAAGGAATCAAGGTGAAGTCGAAGTGGAGTCACTTTATCCATCAGAGACCTGTCAGCATGTCCCGGTGATTCATGGCAGCCATTTTGGGTCAAAAATCTCTTCACAAATCAGTTTGCTGTAAAAAAGAGGCTGGCATGTTCATCCAGAGACAGTCAGTGTGAGGGAATTCTTATTGTGTGTCGTAGATGTGGAGATGACATGTGAGGTTCAAAAGCTGCCACAGCGCACTTAATTCCCTACACTCAGCATATGCTGTCTCCCTACTACTCCGATAATAAAGATCTAGAAGGACAAAGGCATCCTGTTTGATGTATTTATCTCCATGTTCTTTTTTTTTGAAAGACTATTGTGACACAGCCAAATTTCAGCACAGCCACTAAGGACAAAAACATGTCTCTGGCATTAACATGGTTAATTTTATCCACATCTTTCCATTTTGTTTTTAATGTCTTGAAATTTCAAGCACACTTCATTGTCAAGATAAACCAAAAACTCTTCTCAAATTTGCAACCCTGGAGGAGCTGCAGTGATCAATAGCTCAGGTGCCAGAATTTGTCAATGGGACAACTATTTGTTGAGCAATCCATAAATTTTGCCTTTATGAAGTGGAAGGGAGAAAGTCTTTCTTTGAAGAAAGGTGACACAGCAAACATGCAGAAGAAGGTTTACTGGTCAGCCACCACCTAAATGTAATTTTTTTGGCCAACATCTAAATCAATATGTGTGGTGGAAAAGTAACACAGGAGCTCACCCTGAACTATTATGAAGCATGGTGGTGCTGTCATAAGACAGAATTGCTTTTATTTAGCAGAAAATGGTAAACTGGTCTCTGGTGATGTAAAGATAGATGGAGCTTAATACAGGATGATTCTGGAAGGAAACCTATGAGAGGCTGCAAAAGACTTGAGACTTTAGTGGAAGTTTACCTACCAGAAGGACAACAACCCTATTTAAATCATTGTAGTCATGTGTTAGAATGGTACAAAGCCAGACATAAACCTAAACGAAAAGGGTGCTTTTGGCAGATGAGACTTAAGTTAAACCTTTTGGCTTACATGAAAACGTTGTTTATCACAGAAAACTAACACTGCACATCACTCTGAACATATCGTCCCATCAATTAGACATAGTGCTTTCAGACGGAGCTAAGAGCACAGCAATTCTTGAAGAAAACTTGTTAGAGGCTCCAAAAGACTTGAGTCTGGTGCAGAGGTTCACATTCCAGCAAGACAATGGCCCCAAACATACAGCAATGGCTACAATGGAATGGTATGGATCATATTATATTGATGTGTTAGAATGACCTAGTCAAAGTCCAGGTCTAAATGTAATTGATGAACTATGGCCAGACAGGTGCTTATGGATGTTAACTATCCACTCTTATCGAACTTGAGATATTTCACAAAGAAATCTGGAAACAATTTCAGTCACTTAATATGCAAAGCTGGTAGATACATACCTAAAAAGACAAAAGAGGATTCTCCAAAGTTATTTTGGGTTTAAAAATCTCTTCACAAATCAGCTTGCCACTGAAAATTGGGCTGATAATTGTCTTGAAAAACTAGACATTAGGAATTCCTATTGTGTATTAGTGTCACGTTGTGGTTTTGGATCGGACCAAAGTGCAGACAAGAGCTCAGCAGGATCATCTTTGTAATTCAAAGATTTATTTATAAGGTCAAAAAACGTAGCAAAATCACTGCAGGTTTCCCAAGGCAAGGCGTGGCAAAAAAAAACAAAGCATAATTATGAACGAGAACGAGGTGTGATGAACACAAGGAACCAGCAACAAACAATGACACAAAGCCAACTAATATACTGAGGGATAACAAAGGGCAGGTAATCAGAGAAAACAGGGAACAGGTGTGACAAGGAGGCAGAAGGAATAGGTGAAACAAATACAAAGACTGAGCATGGGCAAAGTAACTAACAAACAACAGAAACACAGACCAAGCAAACCGATAGACAAAGGTAAATAATCAAATGGGGAATAAGAAAACTAGAATAATCATGACTAAAGTAAACAGAGAAACTAGAGGGAACATAGGAACAACAATAACAACTTAAGAACAAACAAAGAACCCATAAAGAAAACCTGAATACAAAAGTAAACAAACCTAACCACACTGACTGAATTAACTGGAAAGGAACAAATAATAAAACACAATTAAACACAAAGATACTAAAGATAAATAAAACTAGAGAATCCAGGGAAGACCAAAAACTATAATAATTACAATAATAATAAACCACACAAAGTAATAAGAAAACAACCATAAAAGAACTTAAGAAGTAAACACTAGGAGGTGGAAGAGGGAGAAAAGAAAAACATGATACAAAAACCAAAATAGAAACATCTAAACAAAATAAATCACAAGAAACCATAAAACAAAGTCCAAAATGTCACTCTGTGACAATTAGGGACGTATAGATAATTAGTTCAAACGCTGCCACAACAAACATGTCTTCATTTCCTCTATGAGCCATCTGCTGCATCCCTGGCACTATTTAATACGTCAGAACTAAACGACAAAAGTCAGTCATGTTTGGTGTGTTTATCTCCATGCTCACTGCCTTAGAACTTTGAAAGTTAAATAGATTACTCTAGTTTCCAGTACAGTCAACAATTATCTATGAGAGAGGAAACAAAGGATAACAAAGAAGTCTCTGGCAAAACTGGATTTTTTTCCTCCACCAATTCCTAATTTTGTTTTTGTCACTTCACAAGATTTCAAGTCCACCTCTTTGCCTAGACTTCTTCCCAACCTCTCCTCACATTTGAAACGTACCATCTGGAGAATAATGGAGAATTACCCTGTCTATATAAAGCTCCTGAAGTCAGTAGGTACACTGCTGCCAAACGACAATGGAAGCAATTACCATATGTTTCAACACCCTTTTCATGGGAAGGTATCTGTCTCGAGGGCCACTCACCACGCACATGAGACTCATTTGGTTTACATTACCATATCCTGCTGCAGCACAGCTGAGCTGGGCTGTCACTACTTCATCTATTTGCTGTCTCCTGTCTGTGGTGGCTGCGTCCTTGCATCAACAGAGAATAAAGGCAGAGGAGAAAAAACACAAATGCAAACATGAACTCTGTTTTCCTAGTGAGAAGTGAGTCTCCTGCCACTCTTTTGACTGTGGTGCTCCCAGGGAATAGCAATTTAGCAGATAAAGGTGAGATTTGCCGCCTTCCCCTTCTCAGAGAACAACACAATTGTAGAAAGTCAGAAAAGGAGCAAGGGAAGTCTGAATGAAACACAGAAAATATGCTCCTCAGATATATCCACTGCGCCCCCCCCCCACACACTCCCCTGGAACCCCAGAAGGTGGGGTACACGAAGCATCAGTGTCTTGGGAATGATGACATACTACACCATACTGATTGCCAGGCAGCTCCTTAAATTAATAATCTTGATGAGTCAGCTTGCTGTAGATTCTATGCGTATGTGTGTGTACTTTTCTCTTTAACAATGAAATATTAGGAAATCCTCTTCATCTTTTAACATCAGAAGAAATGATGCATGGTTTTCAAATACCTTTACCTTTAAAAATCTAAAAAGTCTGCATTTGTATTCTCCCCCTTTACTCTGGTGCCAGAAAATAAAACCCAGTGCAACCAGTTCCCTTTAGTAATTTAATCAGTATACAGGTGCTTCTCAAAATATTAGCATATTGTGATAAAGTTAATTATTTTCCATAATGTCGTGATGAAAATTTAACATTCATATATTTTAGATTCATTGCACACTAACTGAAATATTTCAGGTCTTTTATTGTCTTAATACGGATGATTTTGGCATACAGCTCATAAAAACCCAAAATTCCTATCTCACAAAATTAGCATATTTCATCCAACCAATAAAAGAAAAGTGTTTTTAATACAAAAATGTCAACATTCAAATAATCATGTACAGTTATGCACTCAATACTTGGTCGGGAATCCTTTTGCAGAAATGACTGCTTCAATGCGGCGTGGCATGGAGGCAATCAGCCTGTGGCACTGCTGAGGTCTTATGGAGGCCCAGGATGCTTTGATAGCGGCCTTTAGCTCATCCAGAGTGTTGGGTCTTGAGTCTCTCAACGTTCTCTTCACAATATCCCACAGATTCTCTATGGGGTTCAGGTCAGGAGAGTTGGCAGGCCAATTGAGCACAGTGATACCATGGTCAGTAAACCATTTACCAGTGGTTTTGGCACTGTGAGCAGGTGCCAGGTCGTTCTGAAAAATGAAATCTCCATCTCCATAAAGCTTTTCAGCAGATGGAAGCATGAAGTGCTCCAAAATCTCCTGATAGCTAGCTGCATTGACCCTGCCCTTGATAAAACACAGTGGACCAACACCAGCAGCTGACACGGCACCCCAGACCATCACTGACTGTGGGTACTTGACACTGGACTTCTGGCATTTTGGCATTTCCTTCTCCCCAGTCTTCCTCTAGACTCTGGCACCTTGATTTCCGAATGACATGCAGAATTTGCTTTCATCCGAAAAAAGTACTTTGGACCACTGAGCAACAGTCCAGTGCTGCTTCTCTGTAGCCCAGATCAGGCGCTTCTGCCGCTGTTTCTGGTTCAAAAGTTGCTTGACCTGGGGAATGCGGCACCTGTAGCCCATTTCCTGCACACGCCTGTGCACGGTGACTCTGGATGTTTCTACTCCAGACTCAGTCCACTGCTTCCGCAGGTCCCCCAGGGTCTGGAATCGGCCCTTCTCCACAATCTTCCTCAGGGTCCGGTCACCTCTTCTCGTTGTGCACCGTTTTCTGCCACACTTTTTCCTTCCCACACACTTCCCACTGAGGTGCCTTGATACAGCACTCTGGGAACAGCCTATTCGTTCAGAAATTTCTTTCTGTGTCTTACCCTCTTGCTTGAGGGTGTCAATAGTGGCCTTCTGGACAGCAGTCAGGTCGGCAGTCTTAAAACATGAACTCTGTTTTCCTAGTGAGAAGTGAGTCTCCTGCCACTCTTTTGACTGTGGTGCTCCCAGGGAATAGGAATTTAGCAGATAAAGGTGAGATTTGCCGCCTTCCCCTTCTCAGAGAACAACACAATTGTAGAAAGTCAGAAAAGGAGCAAGGGAAGTCTGAATGAAACACAGAAAATATGCTCTTCAGATATATCCACTGCGCCCCCCACAGCAGACAGGTGAAAATAAAGCTGTGGTGAATTTTAATACAGGGTTAAGTTAGAAAACAATGTCCCAAGCTTTGGACATCTAATAGAGCACTCTTTAATCAACAATCCAAAAATGGAAAAAGCATGGCAGAACTGCAAACCTACCAAGACTCTGACAGCCAACTCTAAAATGATTCAGATCAAAGTAAACTCATCTGCAGCTTCATCAAAGTCCAAAATCCGATTGATACGTGGTGGCAAATCTTGACAATTCATAGATGATTTTCATCCAATCTGACTGAGTTATTGACATAGACGTTTCAGCAAAAACTAGTACCTCTAGATGTGCCGAGCTGGTAGGGACATACCCCAGAATATATGTACCCTTTCCTTTCCATGTCACATATATTTCACATACAATCTTCATAAAACACATTGAAGTTTGTGGTCGGAATGTGAAAAAATGTGAAAAAGATAAAGGGATGCAAATACTTTTGGTGATGTATGAGAGGCATTAGCAAAACGTTAGAGCTCCAGCATTTAAAGATAAGCACCTGGAATAAAATTCAAGCTGCCAGCAAGTCTCAACATGTCTGCAGAATGTCACATGTAAAGTTACATTATAATTCTCTCTGACAGAGAGAGAGAAAAGACTGTGCCTATTTTGTTTGGTAGCACAGGTTGACAGGCTTTGAGAGAGATAAGAATCTTTGTGTACTTGTTTTGGAATTCTTTTGGTGGGATGAAGCATGTTTCTATTTTCAAGAGAAGCCAGAGCAGGAGTGATGCAGAAAAGTAAAGAAAAAAAATAAAAAAGAAATATCCATATGCGATGAAGAGCTAAGAGCTGCACATTTGTTTTCAATTGCTAGCAGCAATCCCTGAAACCAGATCAGAGCGATTAGACTGGACGACCCAGTTGGCACAAAGCATGCTTTTAGCCTCCTGCAACACTGGGTCCTGCCGCTCCCTTAAATAATATTTTCTTTTGCACACAGAGCACATGTTTGATCACCCTTTTTATTAGAGAAGAAGCCTTCCTCTGAAAGGCATCCCTGGCGGTTGTTCCCACCGTCGTCACTGTCTGCCCGATTCACCGCCACTCGCTGTGCAGCCTTCTGCTAAGAAAGCAGGATGAGAGAAAGAGTCGTGCTAAAGCAACCAGATGCAGGATAATGTGCCAAAACAGGCCTTGGCTCTTCCGTCCAAAAGGTCATATTATTTATAGGGTCTGGCTCTCTGCAACGACATAGTTCTTCTCCTTGATCAACGAGGTTCGCCGTTTGTGTTTATCCCAAAAGTTGCCCACATGCAGGAATGTGCAGCAGAGGGAAAATCTTACAAAGGGGTAATTACTTCACTTTTGCAGCCACAAGGCCCAGAGAGAGAAGCCCTGCTTTTTTATATTTCCCCTCATTCATACAGTTATAAGAGCAAAGGCTTGGCAAGAGCGTTCATCATTCCTCCTTGGACATTGAGAAAGAAAACACCACTTATGTTCTCCTGCATTTGTTCGCTGCACTAAGTGAAAGCCTCGAATGATTTACATCAGAGGTCAGGTCAGGGATATTGTTTAAAAGGGACCTCAGGATTCCAAATCCACTCAGCATTTCCTTTGTTTTTTTGGTGTTAAGGTTTGGCAGATCTTAACCTAGATAAGTTGAAAGAGCCACCGCAACCTTAAGAGAGACTGGAGCAGGGTTCCTGTCCTCATTGACCGAGGCAAGCATCCTGTTTATTACAGCTGGATGGGACCCAAAAGTCTAAACAACACGCAGTCATCATGTGTTGAACTGATATATAAAGCAGATAAGACAGAGCTTTTAAAATACAAATATTAGAAACAAAGCCATCAGCCCTATTACAACTGCTGGACTTCCTTTGTCTGAACTGATGACTTGAGGATTTTCCTGTACATTTTCTTTATAAAATGTTTATCAAATACAAACTGAATTTTCCACCTTGCTTCTTGATGGATAACCATTTTGAGTTTACTCGAGAAAGTATTATAAATCATGGTGATGATGACCTTTCCTTATAAAACTGGAATCGAAAGGAAGAGAGCTGATCTGTACAAGAGGGTGGGGTGTTTTTGGCCGAGGCATTTGCTGGAAGCAGACATTATGGTGAAGTACCGATGTGTTGTGAGTTATGGCTATGGACAGAACGGTTCCTGCTCCCTTCCATATACAAGATTACTGTCATTGATGACCACAGCACTCTCCGAGCTTTATGTGGCCTTGTTCTGTCTAAATGCATCCTGGGACTAAGTGCCTATAAAAGTCCAACAGTCACTCCACTTTAAAGAGGAGCACTGCCTTTTTGTGTTGTAAAATTAAATACAGTGATGGTTTTTGGATTTGATGTTGTGAAAACATGTGCAGGGGTCACTCCCAACTCTCAAAATAAGCTTAAAGCTGTCCATTTTCAAGGAAGTAAATGAAATGAAATGTCATCTATTTTGTCAGTACTCTAAAATACTGTCTTACTGAAAGACAAATAGCAGATACTGACACTACCCACACATTTGAAGCGAAAATATGTTAGCCTACTGAGTAATCACTTGAAAAAAATAAACGATTACCTGATAGTTTAAATAAATTGGTAGGAAAATGTTTATTAACAGCAATCAAATGGAGGTAAAAAATTACTAAATGACAATGAGTAGATCTTCAGCCTCCAACAGGCCATTTTAATGCATTAATTATACCCATAACCTTAACTAAGTCTAAAGGCAAACCTTATTTGGAAGGCAATAGATTATAGTGTTTCCTTTTCATTAGTACACAAGACATAATTTATCTTTGTGCAAATTAGAGGGTGACACGGGAGTGGATTTTCTCTCCTGTCCCATCCCGCTCCCACAGAAAAATGTCTTGTCCCATCCCAATCCCAGGCCAGCATAACGAAAAAAATCCTGTCCCGTCCCACTCCTGGTAAATTGACTCCCACTCACATCCTGCTCCCATTTAGAACGACTCCCACTCCTGTGCCACTCCCATTTTTGTTTTCTTCATTTAGTCTTTTGGCAATTTCTTTGTTTGAAGGACCAGTTAGGTCCCGTTTTTAGTTGTAGTAAAGGCCAGTTAAAGTAAAAAGAATAATAATGAAGAAATAATAAAATATCAAACAAGGAAACAGACCATGCCTATCTTAGCTGAATAAATAAAATGTGCATAATTGTATTTTACTCATTAATTAAGTGATTGTTTCCTTTGAACAATGACATTACTTTTATGTTTCAAGTTGCTGAAACAAAAGAAAAATGCACCTAGTAAGAGAACTGTACTTGTTGAACAAAAGTCCAAAAAGGCATTACCTTCACAATTTAGAAACTGTACCTCAATGGCTCACAGTCCTGGTCCTCAGGGACCCCTTCCCTGCAAGGTTTATATGTGTGTCTGCTCCAGAACACCTGATTCAAATTCTGACATGACCTCCTATACAGGCATCAAGAATGGAGGGTCAAACTGGACAAAATAAATACAATAAAATAATCATTAAATAAATAAATGTTGTGAATGTCCCATAAGTGAAGTAAATGTAACATGAAAGAAATGTAACATTAAATGTGCCACTAAATTAAAGGTACCATTTATTTATTTAATACATCATTAGAAACAGTAAATGTACTATTATGTCAATAAATGGACTATTATGCAATTAAATGTGCCACTGAATAATTAACTATAATTTTGAAGACGACATGACGTAATTAGTGGTACATTTAATATTTAATGATGTATTAAATAAATTGTACATTTATTGGTACATTCAATTTTTTTCTATTTCACAACATATTTATTTAATATCTTCCCTTGATGAAGCCTTTGTACGGTGTCCGTGAGAGGACATGGGGGAATTTTTTCTCTTTTGCGTCCCCACGCAATACTTTTGCGTTCGCTCACAATACTTTTTGCGTTCCCATGCAATATTTTGCGTTATCTCGTAATATTTTGTGGGATAGTTTCCAAACCAGATAACTGCAAAAATGGAACAAACACTATACCCGTTTTGTCATTTATTGAGTTTTATTTTGAAATCTGCCTTAAATAAAATGATCTTCAATCAGACTAAAAGACAGTTATTATCCACAAGCTGTCAAACTACTGAACTCTGGACAATAATACTGCACGAAACCACATCTGTGACACTTTGTTTGCTTATTACTGCTGCATGATATGTACTTTTTTTTTGTACGCCATTAGTGTTTTTGTTTTTATCGTGATTTGAACGGTTCTTCTAATCCTAAGCATTTAATTGCATTGTTTAATGCATGTTAACCTGCATATGACAAATAATCCATTCCAATGCCATATGAGCGTTGTTTGTTTTGGGAGCAGGTTGTCATCTGTGCTGCTGTTCCAAAATGCCGAATGCAAAAGTATTGCGAGCGAACGCAAAAGTATTGCAAATTCAATTTTACCACGTCCACTTCACCTGCGTTTGCTCCCTCCATTCTGAACGCAGGTGGAAAACATCGAGCAGAAGCACTGTTGGCTTTTGGGTCGTGTAGTTCATTTGACTCGCATATTAGTATATGCTTCTTGGAAAAAAACTACACAATGGCGGCGTCGATCCAAGTTTTTTTTTCTTAAAGTTTATAACAAAGTCTCAGTTTTACATTTCCAAGGACAATTTATCCTAGTTTATTTTCCCTCCTATTGGTTAGCTCCTGCTCCCGTGTGCTCCCGTTAATTTTTTATCCTGTACCGGCCCAATCACATGATCTTTACTGATGTTGTCTCCCATCCCGCGGGATTCCCATGGGAATCCCGTGACCCGTTGGATTCCCGAAAAATGTCAACCTCTAGTGCAAATATCAACTGGAAGGGACCCTGATACGGTAGGGTGTAATGAGATCTCGTGCCACAAGCTTTTTGGATATTAACATGCCATAAAGGTGCTGTATGTATGTCACTATGTCTGATGAGCTACTCAAATTTTAGACTATTAGAATGAGCCCCGAATATGAAGGTGAGTGATGTATGCTTGGCTTCCTTTCTGTAACTATGTCATATTTGGAAAAGTTAAGGAATTCATTCTTGAGCTGGTCTGTTGAGCTGACAGAGTGAGCTAATATAGACTTTTCATAGGCTGGCTGACAACATTCTGTTACAAAAGCAACAAAAAAGCCTTCACCAGTTTTGAAACTGTGCAATACTATTTTGAGTAGTAGTACTTGGAACATCCATCCATCCATTGTCTTCTGCTTATCCGGCATCAGGTCGTGGGAGCAGTAGCCTAAGCAGAGAAACCCAGTAAATCCCTCTCCCCAGCCACTTGGGCCAGTTTGTCCGGGGAATCCCACGGTGTTCCCAGGCAAGCCAAGAAATAGTCCCTCCAACATGTCCTGGCTGAGGTGTTCTGGGCCTCCTCCTGGTGGGACGTGCCCAGAAGACCTCACCAGGGAGGCGTCCAGGAACCAGATGCCCTAGCCACCTCAACTGGCTCCTCTCTGTGTCCTGGTTGGGAGTGGCCCTGTGGGTGATTTCATGTTGGGGTTCATAGGGCAAGGGGGGCTCATGGGGTTAAGATTGGAATTCATTGGGTGGTTGGCACTGTTTCATCCTGGGACAGCTCTGGGTCGCGGGCTCGTTGGGACCAGGTAGACCCCTCTTTTGTTCATGGCCCACTTTCTGGTCTTGGGACTAGTTGCCGCTCAGGGATATTGTTGCCTGAACCTGGGAGTATAGAGTATGTATGGGGAGTGTAAATGAGTGAACAACATCCATTGTTGTGTGTCTTTACATTGGATGTGTGGGTGTGAGTGTTTTATTTAAAGGCATGAGGGTGGGAATGTGCGATTGACTGTGTGCACCTTTTTTGTGTCAGAATGGGTCTTGGGCTGCTCCCTCTCCAGGATCAACTTAGAACCCCCATCAAATGTGGGACCTATTTCCTCCCTGCCACACTCCCTGCCAGTGGCTGGTGTCTCTGCCTGTTGGTGTATTGGTGGTTCTTGGTGTCCAGGGGTGGGTGCTTTGGTGTGTGCCGGCTCACTCCCTGTGGCTGCTTGCCAGGGCCCTGGCCCCCTGGCTCTGTCAGGCCTCTGCTTGGAGAGTGATGTGCCCGGGGGTCTTGGGTCTCAATGGCTGGATCTGCTCCGGCATAGACAGCTGCCGGCGGGGCCTGTAGGCTTGTCACTGTAGCATGTGTAGAAGCAGTCTTCCAGTATCTTGTATTCTCTTCATCCTTCTTTCTCTCCTCTGTTCTTCTCTCCCTCTCTCCTTTTTGCCCGACCTCTTGCTCTTCTTTGCCTTTTCTGTTGGGTTTTGTCTTGGCACTCAGACAACATTTCTGAATGCTACTCTGCCAGACAAGACACGTTAAAAAAAAAAAAAAATCAGTTACCAACATGGAGCCACAACAATAAAAAGCTATCAAATACAGGTGAAGTTTACTTTCAAGATAAAGAAGAAAAGCCATGGCCATACTTCATGAACTACAAGAAAGGCAACAGCTTTATTCTGCAGTGTAAACTTAGTTTGCTTAATAAAACTATTTGAATTAAAAAATCAACATCAAACCTATGTAGCACTTGGAGGTAAGTAAAAATAGGTTTTGAGTTTAGTAAGAAACTATGCTAATTTTTCTTGGACTGTGGTGCATGACATGTTAATGTTTTTTTAACAACAATGTTACCGGATGTAATCTAAAGCTAAAAATAGCATCATTGGGCTAACTAGGTGCACATCCAATTACTGTCATAATGAAAAACAAGGGGCTCTGAAAACAGGCAACAACAACGTAAGTAGAAAATCAGTTAAACTAGTTTATTGGAGGATAACAGAGAGTATAGTTCAAGGACTGGATCTTCAGAAGGGGGTTCTCACTTAACTCTAGGGATAGGGGTAAGATGATTATGGTCTGGCAGAGGAATGATTCCTTTTTTTAACATAGCGGGTGAAGAAACCCTACTGTAGAAGGAGAACGGAGGCAGATCAGGAGGAGGTAGGTGACTCACAGAGGCTGGGTTAGTAGGAGGAGTAAGAGGGAGGTTTCTTGTCTGATTTTCTCACAGTTTGATCATTTAAAATGAGGAGTTTGAAGGAGGTCACTTGAACCAGGCATGAAGAACAGGTTGGGAATTCCTCAGCAGATGAGTTCAATCTGGAGAGAAGGTTCAGAGACTTAGGTAAGAGCAGGTTCGCAAAGAAACACAGACTATCTGAGAATGCGGGCGAAGTTATCACGCTAGCTGAGCTAATGAACTGAAGTCTCCCTCCAGGTCCTTGCTCCTTAAGAAACCCTCCTGATTAGGTCCATTGAGTTGCACCTGTGAGTTGAGCATTCTAATCATCCCCTGCGGGAAGAGAGAGGAACCAAATACAGCAAACTCTCTGTACACAACCACCTCCTGGCAGCTGTCCAGAGGAGGAAGAGGCCGCACCTTCACAATCAGTGAGGGTCCAGGATGAAGCGTCAGGGAACCCAGGAATGATTGTCCGGACCATACCGCTCCCAGTTGACCAGATACTAGACACCAGGAGTTCACGATGTGGCGGACATAAAAAAACCAGATGTCCATAAATGTCGCGGGTGGGTGGAGGGGACTTAGCTGGAGGGCACAAAGGGCTAATAAGGACTGGTTTGATCTGCAACACGTGAAAAGTAGGTTGAGCACGAAGGTGAGAAGGCAGACTCAGGCAGACTCAGGCAGACATAAGTAGGATTAACGATAGACTCTATCATGAAGGGCCCAAGGAACCAGGTTGCTAGCTTCTTAAAGGTAAGCTTTGAGGGGAATGTTCTTAGCGGATAGCCGAACAAACCTCCTGTCCGGGGGAGTAGGTGGGAGCCGGGATTCGTCTTCGTCGTCAGCATACCCGTTATTTTTGTGAGAAGTTCGTGCAGGGCGACCTGGGTCTGGTTCCAGATCTTCTGGCAGTTTGTAAGGTGGGATCTGACAGAAGGTAGGACTGTGTTAGGGAAAGGTGTGGGTAGAAGTGATGGTTCATAGCCAAGTGAGGCTTTCAAAGTAGACAGACCGGAGGCAGCAGAGTTATGTGCATACAAGTCTCTTCTGCAACAAGCAGAAGAGACTTGTTTGGGCTAAAGAACACAAGGAATGGACATTAGACCAGTGGAAATCTGTGCTTTGGTCTGATGAGTCCAAGTTTGAGATCTTTGGTTCCAACCACCGTGTCTTTGTGCGGCGCAGAAGACGTGAATTGATGGACTCTACATGCCTGGTTCCCACCGTGAAGCATGGAGGAGGAGGTGTGATTGTGTGGGGGTGCTTTGCTGGTGACACTGTTGGGAATTTATTCAAAATTGAAGGCATACTGAACCCGCATGGCTACCACAGCATCTTGCAGCGGCATGCTATTCCATCCAGTTTGCGTTTAGTTGGACCATCATTTATTTTTCAACAGGACAATGACCCCAAACACACCTCCAGGCTGTGTAAGGGCTATTTGACCAAGAAGGAGAGTGATGGGGTGCTGCGCCAGATGACCTGGCCTCCACAGTCACCGGACCTGAACCCAATCGAGATGGTTTGGTGTGAGCTGGACCGCAGAGTGAAGGCAAAAGGGCCAACAAGTGCTAAGCATCTCTGGGAGCTCCTTCAAGACTGTTGGAAAACCATTTCAGGTGACTACCTCTTGAAGCTCAACAACAGAATGCCAAGAGTGTGCGGAGCAGTAATCAAAGCAAAAGGTGGCTACTTTGAAGAACCTAGAATATAAGACATATTTTCAGTTGTTTCAGACTTTTTTGTTCAGTATATAATTCCACATGTGTTAATTCATAGTTTTGATGCCTTCAGTGTGAAGTTACAATATTCTTAGTCATGAAAGTAAAGAAAACTCTTTGAATGAGAATGTGTGTCCAAACCTTTGGTCTGTACTGTATGTCCACTGGATCACCTGGGACCTGATGCTGGATGGGACGTAGAGGCCCCCGAGTGGACCTCCTCCCAGATCCGATTCATCCTCTAATGCTAATTGGATCCATTTCTCAAGGTCCCAGGGAAGACCACCTACAACAGATGACTGCGGAATGACGCATGATATTTTAGGGGATCCTTCTGTCGTGGAGAATCATCTGGAGAGAGCATCAGGTTTAGCGTTCTCAAACCCAAGACAGTAAGTTATAATGAAGTTAAAATGGGGAAAGAAAAGAGACCAACGTGACTTACAAGGATTAAGATTGGACATAGGCGAGGTTCTCATGGTTTGTCCAAATGATCATGGGTTGAGCAGTGCCCTCCAGCCAGTGTCTCCATTCTTCCAAGGCCATTCTAATAGTGAGGAGCTCCCAATCTCCATCATAGTTTTGCTCTGCAGAAAAAAAATATTTTGGAAAAGAATGGGCACAGGTTGAGCTTACCATCAGATGGAGATTGTTGAGAGAACAGCTTCAACCCCTGTGTCCAAGGCATCCACCTCCAAAACAAACTGGATCTTGGGATCTGGATGTGTCAAGATAGAGGGGACCAGGCAAATGGTTTCTTAATGGAGGTGAGTGCTGTGAGAGGATAAGCAAGTAAACTTAAGTCACGGATGAAGCAACGGCAGAAGATGGCAAATCCTAGAAATCGCTGGAGCTGTTTTCGGTTAGTGGGTGTGGGCGAATCCTGAACTGCAGCAACCTTGCTGGGGTCTGGCTTCACTTGTCCACAGTTAAAAGTGAATCCAAGAAAGGTTATTGGGTTGACATGAAATTCACATCTCTCTAACCTTCAATGAATAAACTGTTCTCGAGGAGACATTGGAGGACCAGTCGTACAAAGATAAAGAAGAGGATGAATGCAAAAGGTTATTGAAAAGGATAGACCTTACCTGGACAAGGTACACCTTGTCCCAATTGCAAAACAACATACAGCATCATTGGGAGGAACGTACATTCAGCTGTACTTGCAAAGGATAAAATTATGAAGCACACAATAACTTACTTTTGTTCTTAGGTATTGAGAGTTTGGACTAGTTTGTCAATTTGTTCTGTTTTTAGTTTGTTATCTTCAAACCCACAACTGTGACACTTGCAGTGGCCAGGGCTGGCAAAGACTTTACCCTCCACCTGAAGATATAAAGTTTCCTTGTTGTTTTATCATAAAAGTGGATACTTTTTGTCAAGCAGCAAAACTTTTATGCTAAGCTGTGCTAATTAGCAGTTGGTTGTAGCTAACTGTAGATAAAACAAACAAATGTAGCTTTTGTTCTCAAAATGGGCAGGCTTTTTTTTCTTTAAATATTTAATTCCCCCTAATCTGTTATTAAATTGCCTTGTGTTGTTTTGCCAAACCCACACATGAAACATGATTTTTTTTTCCTCTTTGCAAAGCCAAATTTAGAATCAGACCATACAAAATCCAGTTTCAATTTGTGTTGAATAGATCCTATCACTGCTAAGATCATTTTTAAAAAGAAAAACATGTATTTTAGAAAATCAGTTCATTAATTCCTTTATCCTATGTTGCTTTAAATGAGGTAAAATGTTTCATGGGGATTATCGTTAGGAAAGGATGCCAAGTATTAACAAAGGGCAACTTTTTCACTGTGCATTTTTCACACCAGCAGCATGAAGTGAAATTGGTTTCTGGGCTCCTAATGCCCCGTTCTCCCCCTGTCAATGGGTGATTAGCTGGAAGGCCTTTCATATTGTGGGCAAAGTTGCAAGGCTCCTTTCAGACGAGAGTCTTGTAAAAGTTCGGGAGGTTCACTATTCTCATTAGGTCAGAGTCAACTTTGATTTCCTGCGTGAGCACAGAGTGGCAGGCCTTGGTGACTGTTCTAAATGTAAATCATGGCTGAATGGAATTACACCGACAGTCAGACATCTGTATTTTAATTGGCCCCTGGCCACTAACTCCCATTTTCCCTCTTTTCCCCCTTTTCCACTTTCCCCAACCTTTTCTAGCCCCTAGCAACAGGCTCCCACAAAACATTAATTCATAGCCCCACTACAAAGAACACACCCCAGCTGTGTGAGCAGAAAAAGCCTTACATGGCAAGAACAATATTAGCAGATGAGGTCACAGCTACCATCTCCATTGTAGTATCAGCATGACAGGACGGCCCAAAAATATTGTGCATGGCGGTTTGCGGTATGTTTCTGCTCCCTTTGCCCACATGTGTTTGCTTTGATTCAGGGATGCTTATTTTCAGTACTTGTTTTCTGACCGTGGACTGCTAACTCTGAGGGGTCTGGACCGATTGGTGGCTTTTGAGGAGGGGGTTATTTCAATCAGTTTCAGTCAGTTCCTCCAATTAAAAGCATGCAGTTGGACCTGCTATTTAACCAGGGTGGTTGGTGGGGATAAAGAGAGGGAAATTAAGAACAATAAACTAATTGACTTGCAGTACCTTACCTAATCTTTTAATATATTGTCACATTTCAACCAAACAATTCAATGTATGTATTTGTTTTAACACACCAAAATAAAATCCAGTGCCAATCAGTTGCCTTCTGAAGTTAACTAAATAGTAGCTCAGAGGTTTTGTATAGAATATTAGTGAACAAACATCTTGAAGACCAAGGGGAACTACAGACAGGTCAGGAATACATGTATGGAAAAGCTTAGATTAGGGGTATGTCGAAAAAAAAATCATTATCCCAAGATTTGAACATCTCTTTAAACCATTATCTAAAAATGAAAACAGTATTGTGCAACTGCAAAATGACCTTCCACCTAAACTGATGGGATGGACAAGGACAGTCTTAACCAAAGAAGCAACCAAGAGGTCATTGGCAACTCTGGAGAAGCTGCAGAGATCCACTGCTCAGCTGGAGGAGTTTTGACTGCATAACTGTTGATTTTGCATTTCCTGGCCTTTGTGCAAGAGTGGCAAAGGAAACCATTGCTAAAATATCCACCAAAATTTAACATTTGGTCTACATCAATAATCTCAAACTACAGTGTTTGAGGTGTGTGTTTATGCCTCAACACACCTGAATCAAATTATTAGGTCATCAGCAGGTGGGAGTTGATTGCATACTGAAGAGGCAATCCAGCTATTTGATTCAAATGTATTGGATCAGAGATGCATCTTAATCCTCCAGGAAACCAGCCATCATGGAATGGTTGCACATCACCTTTAATACAGTAGCCCCATGGTGAAAATGTTAGAGGCAGTGTTGTGTTCCTAACCAGGGACAGGGAAGATGGTCAGGTAAAGTGGAAAATGGGTGTAGCTAAAAAACAGTGCAATCTGGAAAGAAAACTTGTTAAAGGCTGCAAAAGACTTGAGACTGGAAACGGCCTTAAACATACAGAGAAAGCTACAGATGAATGATTTTGATCAATTAATTTCCACTTGCTAGAATGGCCTAGTCAAAGTCCAGAATACAGTAAAGAATTTTTTGCTACACTGAAAAATATGTGTTCAAAGATCTAGTGGGACTGAGCCTGAGCTATTTTGCATGGATAAAAATGTCTAGTACTTCCAGACTATGCACTATTTTGTGTTGGTCTATGACATACAGTACAACTCCAATAAAATCCACTGGAGTTTTTTGGTCTAACAACAACAAAATATTGAAAAAGTTTAAGAGCAATAGATAATTTTGATGGGCACAAAGTACACAGTGGGAGATGTGAAACGATAAAGATATGGTCAGACAGATTTGAGAGTAGACATAAGGGTTTGCAGTAATGCAGTTGCAAACCTTAATATGATGTCCTTTAATAGTAACAGGAAACCACAAAAACAGAAGGAGGCCGCGTTGCGATGAAGAGACTTGACAGAGATGGGTCATAGATGGGACAGCTGATGGATTTATGGTTAATGGCTTCATTGAACAGGCTAATTGTTAAAGGATCCAGGCTGCATGGTGAGTTTGGGATTGTTGTGATCAGTGTGTCCTGCTGGTGGGATGCATGGCAGAAGTCCAGAACATAGCTGGGATACATGGAGGGATGCTGTGTCTGGACGGAGGTATGATTAAGAGCTGGACACAGAAGACCAAAAATGGGAAGTTGAAGAAAGTCTGAAAATAAATCCTGTTTTCTAAGAGCAGAAAAAAAGAGTCCCTAAAACAAAAAAGTTGATTTAAACGTTCTAAACTCAAGCCTTGAGTCAATTTACTGCATGGGAATAATTGTTAAATAGATTATCTTTTGTTCATGTTCTTTTCTTTTATATTTACTTCCCCTCAGTTTTTTTTCTTTTTTCCACCACTAATCTGCCATTTGCCACAGGATTTACATCCCAGTATTAAGTCCGCCCAGAGAACCACTCAGCGGAATAAGTCCATTACTCACTCAATTACTGGAACAGCACAGCCTGCTGGGTTTGGGTTTGGGGAGAAAGCTGGAAGGAAGGTTCTGTGGCTACTGGAGGGTTTCAGTGTATCAACGTTTTGGGCTAAATTATTCTCCGTGTCTTTCTGCAACTCTGACTGGGAAACAAGGCTCGGTCTGTATGTAGGCCACTTTCTAGGGTTTATGGATGTTGTTTATAATTTAATTTGGACCTCTGTCACTGTGCGGCGGTGAATGTTAACGTAATGCACCCTTTCCCTAGGTCCCCATATGTTGTTTTTAGTTGTATGTATTCCAATAGTTTAATTACAGAAGAGAAAATTTGATTTTCTTTAAGGGAGAGGCACATGTTCCGCTCCTCGGGGCAATGGTGAACAGCTTGCCATTGTTGCAGTCGGCGTTATGCTCAGTGGCTAAAGCATTGGGATCTGTGCGCTGTGAGCAACCACATACGAAACAATCACTGCTCAAATTATTTGCTTTGCGTGGGAATTCTTCTGAGAAGTGCGCATATTTTATTATTTCAGCTCCCCGTGCTCTTGTTTGTTTCAGCTGCACAGTGTGAGTCCTATCAAACACCATCTTAGCTTTCATCTTCGTATCGAGACTTCTTCCTGCTTGGCTTGTGCAGACATCTGTTATTGTGGGCTTTGGGTCAGGGAGGCCCCCTGCTTTGGAGAAAGAGATGAGATATTAGCATGTGGAGAAAGAGAGGGAGGGATAAGAGCAGAGAGGAAGGAGAAGGGAAGAAGAGAAAGTGTATGAGTGAGAAAGAGAGGCGAGCTCATGTGCATTTGCTCACATGCGGCATAAATCATCATGGTTCCAAAAGTAAATAGAAAATGGCAGTCCCCGCAGCCTGCTAAATCAAGCCACTGCTTCCTCGGTCTGTTCGGTAATTGCACAGAGTGCTGATGGGGTTGTTTTGGGGCACCTGCACCAAGCTAAGCAAAAACAGCCATGCGGTGGTGAACTTCAGGGATGCAATGGCAACTCTGGCTATCAGAAGGAGGAGAGAGACAAACGTATTGCTCTGGGATGGGCTGGGAGATGGCAGTGATGCAGTGTGAAAGGTTCTGCATGCAGACATTTGTAGAATCAGCAGAGGTGTCAAAGTCAGGTCTGACGCTGGCTCCTGGTTAATGAAATTCAGGATATAGAAACTGTCCTCCTTGTGAAGCCTGAACTGTCCATAATCATTTGTGTCCATCATCACTCACAGTTCTGCACCTATTAGAGCACTTAAGGTCGATTGACATCATGTCGCTCAGAGCAAAGATGCAGAGTGAGCGTTATATAATCCCAAGAGACGTAAGTGATCAAAACTTCCTACAAGTTTTGTTCTATGTTTTTTTAACAGCTATATGCTTTCTTGGTGCGTTTTAGCATAGTTGAAAGCAGATATTTACATACACTGAATAAAAAGACACTTTTTCCTCACTGGCTGACTTTAAATCAAACTAAACCTGTTCTGTTTTAGACCAGCTAGAATTACCAAGCTTATTTCTTTTCCAAAATGCCTGAGAAGTGAGAGAGCTACTTTCTTCAAATTCTGAAGTGTTCATACACTTCCTAAGTATATGGTGGAAATATGTTTTAAACTATGTGACCTCACATGTTTTGGGTATCTTTCCACAAGCTTCTACCTATAGTTTGCTGGATGTTTGGCCCATTCCTCCTGACAGAACATGTGTGCCTGAGTCAGGACAGTAGGTCACATTGCTCACACACATCTTTTGAGCTCTGCTCACACACTTCGTATGGGACTGAGATTAGGGCATTGTGATGGACACCCCATCTGACTTTGTTTGGGGTCCATTTGGAAGACCCATATGTACACCAGTTTTAACTCCCTCACCCTTGTTATCTATTTTGTGAAGTGTGCCTGTCCCTCCTGCAACAAAACACCCAGAAAACATGATACTGCCACTAATGTAGGTTGGAGTGGTGTTCTCAGGTTTCCAACTTCCTTCCAACTTGTTGGTCTTTATGGCCTAACATTTTAATTTTAGTTTTATCAGACCACGGAACATGTCTCCAAAAATGTATGTCTTTGTTCCCGAGTGCATTTGCTAAATAATCTTGTTTTGTGTTGCTTTCAGAGTACGGAATTCTTCATCTTTGTGACATTCAAGCCTATGTGTCTCCAGGACTTGTTTCACAGTGAATATTGACACTTAAATACCAGCTTCAGTCAACATCTTCACATGGTCTTTGCTTTTATCCTGGGGTGGTAAACACATTTCAAACCAAAACACATTTATTTCTGGGATACAGAACCTGTCTGCTTTCTGAAAGGTACTGTATACATTCCTGCATATAATTGTTTGTGTGCAGTTTGTTTTGTGATATCCTATCTGATTTCTTTACATTTTTACATGATGTGACACAAGGAAGTAGTGTGTTTGAGGGCCATAAAATTCATCCACAGGCAGGACTCTATTTCACTTACATGTGATCAGGAGCTTATAAAGCAATGACATGATCATCCTGGCTTTTCCAAATGTAAATAGATAGCAACTTTAGCGTATGCACTAAAACATCTCTTATTCTGACATTTAACAAAATAAACAGTTTTGATGATGCTATCTGACCTAAAATAGGAAAGGTTTATTCAGATTTAATGTCAGACAGGGAGGAAAAAAAGATTGTGTCTTTTATACAGTGTTAATATCAGGTGATCATAACTCACTTTCAGCTACCAATGCTCCCATGTTTTTATTGCCCTTTGTTAGGTGCCACAACAGAATCAGTAGATTAAGCTATTGTCTAAAGCAATCCACACCAAACAAATGCCTCAATTACTATATGTAATAACTCACAGAAGCCTAAAACCCACCTCCATTTTGCTCACAAAATCAGTTCACAAAATATTTAACATTGACACAGAAGCCGTGGATAAATGGCAAGCCCTATGGTCATATAATAGTCTTAGATTTAAATGAGTAAAAATATTTGAAACCATTTATTCTTTTTCTTCCACTTCTATCTACGTCTACCATGTCTATCATGTCAAAAAATATGTTGACAGTGTGTGACATGAAACAGCAAATGTGAAAACGCTGGACACTGTTGACTGTAAAGAATAAAAAGAAAACATAAGCTTATGATTTGTCAGCGTTTTGTTTGGTGCTGTATGATCCACATTATAAAGAGACACAGCCTGAAACAGAAGTCAGAACAAATTGTTTACGGAGAAATGACATATAAGAGAAATGTTACTTGATCAGCCTACTGCTCATGAAGGGAGAAGCGCGAGGCAGTAATTTGTGCTTTGTTTGAGCTGTCCTGAACTAGGCATTGAAAGAATGGTAAATATATGTTTGGTGTTGATGTTATAAAAAGAATGAAAAGAAGTAAGAGGTTTTAATAAGGCCTTTCAGACAGTTAGGGAGCTATGTCTTCTGTCTTCGTTGGTGTAAACTGAACTATAGAACACTGCAGCTCATTCACATAAAAAAAAAAAAAAACTTGAAGAAAGAATTATCTTCCTCAAACCTTGAAATGTTTAATTAAAAGTGCACTGAGACATCACTGTCTAGCCAATTCCAAAACCACAGACAGCAGCAATTTGCAAAGTAGTAACGAAACGATGCAAATGAAAAGGTGCTATGACACGTGGTTGAAAGCTAACACTGAATCATCAAACTGAACACACCATCCTTATAATGAAACATAGTGGCAACAGCATCATGCTGTGGGGTTGTTTTTCTCCAGCAGAAACTTGGAAGCTGGATGGAGCTAAATACCTCTGACACCCCAAAATGTATTATTTTATTTAGATGATTAATGTTTGTTACAAAATGTGGAGAATTGTGATGGGTATGAAAACGTCTGCAAAGCACTATGTGCTCCATGCAAAAATTATTTATCTGCATCTCACCTTTGCTACAAACTTCACCAGTTTCTGCCAATTAAACACTTTGTCACGTTTGAACAAACAATTTTTTAAATACCTTTTTTGTTTCCAGTTATTAGCCTTCCTCCTATATTTCTAAATAAATTAATAAGCAGAACCGCCTTAAATAATAAATGAAAGCCAGTGTTTTCTTTGATTTAACACAGGCTGCAACAGAAATGTAAAATGTCCTCGATGTGTTCCCTGCTCTCTTTGGCTTGTTAATGCGCACTTTCCGTCTAATTGCGATTCCCACATGGAGACAAAAGCAGCTCAAGAATAAAAAGTACATTTTTTAAAGATAATTGCATCATTTTGTAGTGAAACATACATTAGCACATATTGGTTCTGCAGCAGGCCAGAAATAAACTAGAAATTATACGGACTGTTTTATCACTTGAGAGACCTAAGATGACAAACTTGTGTTCTTACAGCAGTTATACAGCAGCATAAACACTCAACCTGACAATGTTGCAGTTTAAATTTTGTACAAATGTTTTAAGTAAATTTATTTGACATTTACAGAGAGGTTGTTTTGTGTGGAAGTTATGTCTGTGCTAATGAGTGGTTTAGTTGTGCTTCATTGGTTTTTTAATGTGATTTTCCTAAATGTGTGCTGCAGCTTTTTAAAAAACACAAAGTTTCCAATTTGCTGACCTAACGAGCTATCGTATTGTGCAGGGTATGAGCTGGTGACTAAATAGGGAGCTCACTAAGGAATGTGCACTGAAAAATTCAGCCACATGTGAGATTTGATGGAGGTTCAGATGGGATGCAGAAAGCAGACATGTGAAATTGTTAGCTCATTTCAGTTCAGAGGCATTCGGATTACTTTAATAATAAAATATTAAAAGACATAGCTTGTCTGCTCTCCCTAACTACTGAGCTTTAGGTGTGTTTTAAAGTGTAATTCTTACATTCCAACAGCTGTTACGCTTCTTATAGTAAGATATTTTCAGCACTTTGAGTCTTGAGTCTTTGTTTTTCCTGTTTCGTCACACATAAATGTTTTACATAATCAAACAAATTTTAATTTCAAAGATAACCTGTGTAAATAGAAAAAGTAGGTTTCAAATAATCATTACATTTATTAAAATAAATAAGCTAACCAAACCAACCTGGCCCTAATGTAAAAACCTAATTGCCCCCAAACCTAATAAGCGATTGTTCCTCCCATAGGTGGCTACAACAGCTGTGAAGTATTTTAGATAACTGGCAGTAAGTTTTTTATGTCACTGTGGAATAACTCTGTCCTGCTTTTCTTTGCAGCCTTGAGACTGAGATAGGATGACAGTTTTCATCTGTTAGATCAGGGGTCTGCAAGCTGCAGCTCCAGAGCCACAAGTGGCTCTTTGTCTCAGTATACTATATACTTAATAGTTATACAATAACTTAATAGTTATATTAAACAATGAAATGTCACCCTTTTTTTTTGTTTGTTTCATTATTTTGTCCCCATCAAAAAAATAAATAAATAAATGGCCCCACTCTTGACCCCCTTGTAAATTTGGTCTAGAAGTGCCACTGCTCGCCAGTCCACAATGTATTTCCCAAAAGTCTTGGTGAACATCAACATGACTTTTGGGAAATGTGAGCTGGGCCTTTGTGTTATTCTTGGTCAGAAATTGTCTTTGCCTTTGAACTCACCCATGAATGCCATTTATTCCCACTCTCTTTCTTACTGTTGAATGATGACGTTAACAGAGGCCTGCAGTACTTCAGATGTTAAGATATTCTGAATTCTTGTGAATCCATTTTGTCAATTTAATTTGGTTATTATGACTAAGCATTCTTGCATTAGTTTGGTGTGGACCTCCCAGTAAGGTTTACCACTTTTCCATGTTTTCTCTTTCCTTTATTATTATGTTGTTGTGGATTATGGTTGTCACTGTGGTTAACTGGAGTCCCAAAGCCTTAGAAAGGGCTTTTCTGACTGATAAATGCCAAAAAGCTTGTATTTCATCTCTTTGTGATTTTTGTTTGAACTGAATTTGTTTGAAGAGCTGAAACACTTAAGTGTGACAAAAAAAGAAAAATAACAAGATATTTGAGAGGAAAATTGCCTTTACCCGGGACTGTAACTTTTGACGCCCAATATTAATGCTCGTTTTAACTGGGTTTTGGTTACCACAAATTTCTGAGGTCTATATCTAACTGGTTAGCTGTTGATTAAACCAGCATGCATTCCCAATTTGCATGACACATGGATATTTCACATATTGTTTTATAATTATTATTTCTAAAATATTTATTCACTGAATTAAAAGTTCCTTTTACATACTAACTTCAGTACCAGCAATAATAAAATATTTTGGCTTCTCATAAAAAACTAAATGAAAATATAAAATAAGAACAACAGGGATTTTCCCTCTATGTTGTCAGTAGAACAGACAACAAGCAGTTTCTCAGCTGTCTAACTCATCTGTTAAGTCGCCAAAGCTTCAGTCACCCTCTCTTAAGCCCAAAGATTGAGGCTTCTTACAGCATTATTCCTTTCCCAAGTTGGACGTTGAGGCAAATAGTCTTGGCATATAATGGGTTTGCTTGTGTTTTCCTTAAGTGTCTGGAAGCAAAGACAAATACTGAGCTGTAGGCACAGTGAGAAGCAAGAAAAAAACTTTAAATCCATGTAGGATGTTCTTTTCTCTGGTATTCCTCCTATCCCCAAAGTGTCCAAGAAACTTTGCCATTTAACAGGGTTCCTACGCAATCTGGAATAAAAAATTGTGGAATTAAATTTTAGTATTTTCCAGGCCTGGTTGAGTATAAAAAAGATAAGAAATAAGAGTGTGGAAAAATATTTGTATTCCCTATACCATTGTCTAAATGTTATGGCTTTCCTCCCATCCTTGTTTCATTGTGTCCTTTTTATCTTTCTTTCTTTCTTCCTGCCTTCCTCCCTTGTATACTTCCTTCCTCCCTGCCTTTCTTGTGTGCTTCTTGCTTTCTTCCTTGTATGCCTCCCTTCCTTCCTTGAGTGCCTTATTTCTTAAAACATTTCAACTACAAAAATTAACTGAAGATGGCACATGTAATAGGTAGAACTTCAAAAGCTTTTCAGGCCTAAGTATCTTTATGACAGTAAAATCTTTCACAACAATAACACTGGCCTTTAATAAATTGAGTAAAAGCAAAACAGTAAATCTCCCATATGTTCACACTTAAAGCCGACCTACAGCATCACAGCAACATGCATTTATTTAATCACAACCCAATTCAGAAAAGGTGCACAGATATCAGGCGAACAAGTGGAGCGCTAATTTCTGTGTCACCGAGTCGCTTATCTTTTGTTCTCTATAAAGTACATGTTGATTAACGGGAAATGACAAGCTGAGAGACACAGAACGTGGGCTTCAGTCTGAGCAATAATCAAGTGGGCTGAGAGTGACCCCAGCAAAGGCAGACAGGCTTCCAGCTGCCAGCGCTCTGTATCTTTTCCCCTCCACCCCACCTTCTCCTTTTTAATTACAGGCCAGACTTAATTAAAAGTTTCGGTGACATTTCTTACTGGCTGCTGCTCAGATCCATTAAAACCTGAGCCTCAACCCAAAGAGGAGACGAGAGAGTTCCTTTCTCTTTTTTTAAAAGAAGAAAATGTCAGTTCCATTTACTAGCTCAACATAATTATGTTAATTTGTCACATGCAGTATTTGTTGTTTCTTCTCCCCTGAGGGCAGCCAATTCTTGACAGAGTCTGCTGTAGCTGCTTGCGATGTCATCCTCCGCGACGTTAATGTACGTCTGAAAGCCATGAAGCAGCTCTTGGTTCCTCATAACATCAATCAGGTTTCCATTTCAAGACCTTCAGGGGGAGTATTATAGCATCCTAAAGGCTGGCGGACTGAATAGCATCTTCACCAGGCTTTCACATTACTTTATGGAGGAAAGTGAAGTCACAGCCCCTATTATGGACTTATTTTAGGATCTCAACTTCAAATGCCTCATATTGAGATTCCCTAAATGGATGCTAGCCTTTTTCACATGCAGGTTTTTCTGAAGCGTCGGACCAAATATTCTCATCTCCAGCAACAGGAGCTATACAGAAAGACACTCAGAGTGTCACATATTGGATGTCTAAGCCATCAAAAGTAATTTCCGGATGATTATTTCTTGTATTTAACCCAAAAGGAGACTATCAAATAGATTCACTTTGAACTGCAAATATATAAATAGCTCCAATCCATTGCTGATAGAAGTTTTGAAGCTACTGAGTCAGACTTTCGATGGAAAAAATGGAAGGGTTCTCAAATGTTTTTGTTTTTTTTCTATTTCCTATCCAGTTGCATTTAGAAACATCCCTTTCCAGCCCTAAAAGAAGTATTGGTGCTTTAAGGAATTTACCATTTCTTTCGGTGCTCTTTCTGTCTGTTTGCTATGAAGGTGTATTAGGGTCACTTGGAGGAAAACAAATTGTGGATTTTCTTTTCCATTACATTATGGTCACAATTAAACTTCAAGACTAAAGTCAAAATGTTGAGAAAAAACCCAAAAATCAGTGTAGTGATTTAAGTTAAAATATTGAGAACAAGGTATAAAAGTGTTGAAGAAAAGGTGAAATTCTGAAACTGCTGCATTCTACCCAAACAGGTTTGCAATGTGTTGCATACCATGTGGGCGTTGACGGAACATTTATATGCTGAAAGACTAATTAATTCTATCTTTTTAAATCATAGTCTTAAGTATAACATTTCAAGCTCATTTACACGAGGTGTGACTGTCACAGGTCTTTGTGACAACTTCAGAGTTTTTAAACCTTTTCCACTTTTTCTTATCTTTTCAATTTGTTTCTCGTCATGTTGACTTTCATTCTAAACTGAAAGAACAAACCAGAGAAAAAAAACTCCTGCACATTTTCTTTTATCCAAGGGACTCTAAGACTCCATTGTGGTTTGCAAACATAGAATGTCTTGAACTTTTTTAGATGTCGTGTTAGAATTACAAACTTCAATGTATTTACAGTATTGTGGGGTTATGTCATACACCGAACAAAGTACATAACTATGTTGTTGATAGAAAATTATGTGTGCACATAATTGTATGGACAATCATTAGTCCTCCAACCTATAAAAGTGCCCTTTATAGAACAGTGTCACAAAAGAAGGCTAATGTTGAAAGAAACTCATAACTATTCTAGTTTGCAATAATTTGGAGGAAGGTGTTCTGGTGACTCAAGGCCAATATTCTGGCTTTCGTGCAAATGTGTTGCTGAAACTAATACTGTCATCAGCTTGAATACACCATCCATACACAGTCTTGAAATGTCTTGGAAAAACTAAGAAATTTTATTTCATTGTTATCCAGTTCTGGATAAGTGCAGAAAAACTAAATACAATATTGAAAAATATTTATTTTCCCAAACTTTGTGGTCTAATTAAATATGTCAAATATCCAAAATGAGTCGGACCAAACTGATTACTGCTCTGAATTTTACTTCCACGTGGTTACTGTAATGCAGTCTGTTCATCTACTACATGAAGTCTTGAGTGTCATATTTTATGTATAACTGTCTTGGAAACCATAATTGAGTCCATGGAAATGTAAATTTTTCCTGGACAGATTCCACTCAGTTGATGGAACAGATAAAGACCGAGGTGAACTCTGGGATTTTTAGACCATACCCTGTTAGGAAAACAGCACAGATTTTTTAATTTGAAATTATTCTTTAATGTTTCCTTACTTACAATCTTTTGCTTTAATACAGATATTTAATAATTATACAGGGCTAAATATTATAGTATATTTTCTCAGTTGCATCAAAGCTAAAAACTCCCTCCATTTTTGGTTTATAAATACGTCAACCAATAGCATCTACTTCATTGGATCTATTTTGAATGAAATGAAAATCAGATAATGGCTAAGGACATAAATGGGGATAATCCTGGAATCCCTTTATTTTCTGTTTTATTTAAAATTACAAACCCTCAAACCGGATCATTATGGGGGCAGGAAAAGCCATATCGGCCCCACCCCCATGTCTCTGGAATAAAACCCTTCCACGCTCTTGGTCAATGGTGGTGGCTTGATTGTGAAAAACTTAATTCCAGGATGAAGGCAATCATGGAGCTCCTGCAGTTTAAGAACTCACCAAAGTGTAACACCTGCACTAGGATATTTACTTACAATCTATTATATTTATCTCTATATATGAGAGACTTTTCCATTAGTTTCAAGTTTACTTTGGAAGAGCAAACCCCTCATTTATAGCCAACAGAAGGCAGATGAGTGGGTTTTCTGTGCAGGATGCTGTGCTGACTGCATCATTCTGCTCAATTATTTTATTTTACCCAAGTTCCCTGATTGTAGGCAAGTGCAGTGAGATGGAATCTTGTCCCCAAATCCAAAATCTGTTGTACTGATCGCTGTAAGTAGATCACACCTGGGTTCTGAAGCCTGATTTTGTTTTTTGAGTTGTGCTGAGACAACTGTATAATTTTGTTAGAAATCCTGTGACCTGCTGCGCATTCTATTTTCTCCTGCCTCCTCATATTCATCGTTGCTTAATATAATGCATTTGAACAGCATCCTGAAAATCTCACAATTATTATCAGTCAACAAGTCTATGTGGAATATGGAGAAGTGTGCATTCTTGATGCCGAATCCCTTGCGTTGTGCACTGGGCATGGGTCATAAACAACCTTTCCAGATTCCTTCAACCACCGCCAAGAACCTGGATATGCTGCAACAATGATAATGAAATGCCACAATGTCATGCTTTGTCTTGAATAATGAGGAACACAAAGTGTACACGCAAACGTTTGTAGCCCCACTGAAGCTCTGATAGAAGCACCAGTGGCCTCAGAAGCCTGTGAAGGACGCTGGGGAACTAAAAGCGGGGCAACTTTGACAAGTTCAAGCAAGTGTGTAAACAATTTCAAAGCGTCAAGGCCATGAGCCTTTGGTAATAAATGCTTCACCCAAACTGGAGAAATGTACTCCCTGCAGTGAGCACCTCTGAAACACTAATGTAAACAAGAGTGACAGAATCAGGTTTTTTTTTGCCAACTCCGAAACCACTCAGGGATCAAGAGCCCCACTCTCCTGCATAAAGGGGTGAAAGAAAGCAGTGCAGTAAACACATTCTCAATGAACAGGAGGAAAAAAGAGGGAAAGAAACACTTTTATCTGATCTTGGTTTCAGATCTTAATGAAGCCAAACAAAAGCTTCTGCAAGATAATCCATTAAAGATTAAAGAGGGCTGATGTGGAACAAAGAAATGGCATGCAGAAGATATTCTACCCATATAGTATTTATGTCACAGAGTGACATTTTGGACTTTGCTTGTGGTTTTGTGCTAACTTTTGTTTAGTTGTTTCCATTTTGGATTGGGCTTCATGTTTATTAGTTTCTTTTCCTCCCTCTATCATTTTCTAGTATGTATTGTAGTCCTGCTTTAGTTATTGTTTTCATTAGGTTTGTTTATTTTGTAACTTAGATTCTCCTTATGGACTCTTTGTTTATTTCTTAGGTTATTGTTTCTATGTCCCCCTCTAGTTTCTCTGTTTACTTTAGTTTATAGTTATTCTTGTTCTTAATTTCCTCCTCTGATTTATTCTCTTGCTTAGTTTGTGTTTTCTGTTGTTTATTTAGTCCTTTCACTCTTCCTCAGCCTTTGTATTTGTTTCACCTGTTCCTGCTGCTTCCCTGCCTCCTTGTCGCACCTGTTCTCAGTTCCCTTGATTACCTGCCTTTCTTTCCCCAGTATATTAGTTGGTTTGGTGTGTCTGTTCGTGGCTGGTTCTTTGTGTTCGTCACTACCCATTTCCCTACCATGACTATGTTTTGTCTATGCTTCGCTTATGCTACGTTTTGCCAAGGTACCTGCAGTGTTTTGTAAGTTTTGGATTTTGTCTCTGATTCATACCTGCAGTGTTTTTGTAACGTTTTTGACCTTTTTGAGAATAAAGTAAGATGCGGCTGCCAAGCTCTTGTCAGCACTTTGGTCCGACCCAAAGTCCCTCTTTGACATTAGGAACCAGCCATGAGGACCAAGCAGAGAAGAGCTCTCGTCAGGCTGCAGAGGAGAGAAAGCAGCGGTCACCGTTTTGGGGCTCCAGGCTGGCCATTCCCCTTCCGGGTACCGGTCCTCTGCACCACAGACCCTCTCCTCATCCCCGGAGTAAGTCACTGGCTCCAGTCTGCTTTTCCTCCTCGTTTTCGGAGCCAGAGTTGCCTGCAGCGCACTCTCCCAGTTCGGAACCTGCCCCGTCCCGTCGGAGATGTCGCCACCTGCCGCTGCAGAGTTTCCGGCTGGGTTTTCGTCCTGCCCTGGACAACGTCATCGTCGGTGGGCAGTCGCCACCGAGAAGTTACGGGTGGGTGCCTCTAACTTTTCCATGAAGGGTCCATCCGCCATGACCTCCTCGCGGCTGTCTTCCCCGGAGTTGGTGGGCGGTTACCCAGCGCCCTCTGCTGGTCTCCGGTCGTCGGTGCGGCCTCCTGCTCCGCCATGGGTTCAGGCCGGGTTGATTAAGAAAGAACTTATGAAGTCACGTTGCCTAGAGTGTGTTCCTCACCTGATTAGCAATCCTCAGAATCTGGCTGATGTGCACACCATTTTACTTACTGAGTTGGGATGGCTAGACGCTCCATCTCCGCTGGAGGTCCCTTTGACCCTCTTCTCTGTGCAGTAATGGCAGCACAAAGTTCCAAGGATCTTGCAGCCAAGCCGCTGGACTCACAGCATGCAGCCAAGCCGCTGGACTCACAGCTTGCAGCCAAGCCGCCAGAGCCTCAGCCGGCCGCCGCCGGGTCTACGGAGCCTCAGCCGGCCGCCGCCGGGTCTACGGAGCCTCAGCCGGCCACCGCCGGGTCTACAGAGCCTCAGCCGGCCACCGCCGGTTCTACAGAGCCTCGTCACGACACGGAGGAGCCCGTGGGCGGGCTGCCTCCACTTCCACACCATGCTTCGGAGGAGCCCGTGGTCGGGTTACCTTCACGACCTGGTCCAGAGCACCTGCTCAGTTTCCTCTGGGGGGTGTTACTGGAAATACGGACTGACTTTTTGTCTTTGCCTGACTATGAGGTGTCAAGCTCACAATTTGACTCTTTGCCTGACACACTGCAGCCTGACTCTTTGCCTGACACACTGCAGCCTGACTCTTTGCCTGACACCCTGCAGCCTGACTCTTTGCCTGACACCCTGCAGCCTGACTCTTTGCCTGACACCCTGCAGCCTGACTCTTTGCCTGACACCCTGCAGCCTGACTCTTTGCCTGACACCCTGCAGCCTGACTCTTTGCCTGACACCCTGCAGCCTGACTCTTTGCCTGACACCCTGCAGCCTGACTCTTTGCCTGACACCCTGCAGCCTGACTCTTTGCCTGACACCCTGCAGCCTGACTCTTTGCCTGACACCTTGCAGCCTGACTCTTTGCCTGACACCCTGCAGCCTGACTCTTTGCCTGACACCCTGCAGCCTGACTCTTTGCCTGACACCCTGCAGCCTGACTCTTTGCCTGACACCCTGCAGCCTGACTCTTTGCCTGACACCCTGCAGCCTGACTCTTTGCCTGACACACTGCAGCCTGACGCACACCATGACATACCAGTGCCAAACACACTGCAGCCTGACGCACACCATGACACACCAGAGCCTGACACACTGCAGCCTGACGCACACCATGACACACCAGAGCCTGACACACTGCAGCCTGATGCACACCATGACACACCAGAGCATGACGCACACCATGACACACCAGAGCATGACACACCAGAGCACACACCAGAGCCTGAAGCACACCATGACACACCAGAGCATGACACACCAGAGCCTGACTATGTGATGACTGACTTTTTGACTGACCATGCACCTGACAACTCTAAGCCTGGGTCCACGCCGGACGCCAGGTCCAAGTCTCTGAGGATCTCGCCACATCGTAGATTGCCTGACTCCTCGCTTCATGGGTTTGCCTGGCATCTCCACTGCCAGACTCCAGGCAGCCTGCTTCCTCGCCGCAGGCCTCCGAGGCGCCTGCTTCCTCGCCGCAGGCCTCCGAGGCGCCTGCTTCCTCGCCGCTGGCCTCCGAGGCGCCTGCCTCTTCGTTGGTTCCTCCGCTGCAGGCCTCCTGATCATGGGCCTCATCGCTGGCTACGTCGCTGCAGGCCTCCAGAACACCGGCTTCTTCGCCGCTGGCTTCGACGCTGCCGGCCTCCTGACCGTCGGCCTTTTCGTTGGCTACTTCGCTGCCGGCCTCCGGATCATCAGCTCCTTCGTCGTTGGCTTCGTCGTCGCAGGCCCCCTGATCAGCGGCCTCCTGGATTTTTGTTCTTGCCCCTGGAGATTATGGACTCTGGTTTTGTTGGTTTTGTTTATTGGGAGTTACTTTTGTTTAGGACTCTGGCCCTCCTCCCAAGGCCTCCCTCCGCCCACCCTGGGTGGGTTGTTTTGCTTTAAATTTTTGTTAGTTCCCAGAGGTCGTCTGGAATCCAACCTTGAGGGGGGGGGGTTATGTCACGGAGTGACATTTTGGACTTTGCTTGTGGTTTTGTGCTAACTTTTGTTTAGTTGTTTCCATTTTGGATTGGGCTTCATGTTTATTTGTTTATTTTCCTCCCTCTATCATTTCCTAGTATGTATTGTAGTCCTGCTTTAGTTATTGTTTTCATTTGGTTTGTTTATTTTGTAACTTAGATTCTCCTTATGGACTCTTTGTTTATTTCTTAGGTTATTGTTTCTATGTCCCCCTCTAGTTTCTCTGTTTACTTTAGTTTATAGTTATTCTAGTTCTTTATTTCCTCCTCTGATTTATTCTCTTGCTTAGTTTGTGTTTTCTGTTGTTTATTTAGTCCTTTCACTCTTCCTCAGCCTTTGTATTTGTTTCACCTGTTCCTGCTGCTTCCCTGCCCCCTTGTCGCACCTGTTCTCAGTTCCATTGATTACCTGCCTTTGTCTTTCCCCAGTATATTAGTTGGCTTGGTGTCTCTGTTCGTTGCTGGTTCTTTGTGTTTGTCACTACCCCTTTCCCTACCATGATTATGTTTTGTTTATGCTTCGCTTATGCTACGTTTTGCCAAGGTACCTGCAGTGTTTTGTAAGTTTTGGATTTTGTCTCTGATTCGTACCTGCAGTGTTTTTGTAACGTTTTTGACCTTTTTGAGAATAAAGTAAGATGCGGCTGCCAAGCTCTTGTCTGCACTTTGGTCCTACCCAAAGTCCCTCTTCGACAATTTAGGACAAAAAATTTTATTTTATGGCCTAAAATGAATTGCATTAAGCCACTAATCTTCAGTTATTTCACAGCCATTTATTAAAGAATGAAAGTGTTCTGTGCAAAAGCAATCATATCCCATGAACGTTTTCATACTACAACCACAAAATTCTATGTATTTTGCTGGCAGATAATTGTAAGGCTGGTATGGAAAATCATGCTTTTGGCAATTACAACTGCAAGTGTTTTGGGGGACATGTCTCTGCTAGTTTTGTAGATTTAGTAGATAACATTTTTTTTCCCTTGCAATATCTAACCATTCCATTGTAGTTCAGTATGTTTAATGTTGTTATCCTTCTGGAAGATGAACCTCTGCCCATTCTCGAGCCTCTACTGGGTTGTCTTCCAGGATTGGCCTGTATTTAGATCGATCGATCTTCTCATTACCTCTGGCCAGCTTCCCTGTCCCTGCTGAAGTAAAGCATTCCCACAGAACAGTACTGCCACCACCGTGTTTCATTGGGGTGATGCCGTATTCAATTTAAAATGCAGTGTTGCTTTTTCATTGCGCAGCGCTTTGAACACCACACTTTTTATAAATGTAATTTTAAAGTCTGTTCACTGATTCTCAGTTGGATGTGCAGGGGTTGGACAATGAAACTGAAACACCTGCCTGGTAGCCAGTCTTCATTGATTGCACATTGCACCAGTAAGTGCAGAGTGTGAAGGTTCAATTAGCAGGGTAAGAGCAGTTTTGCTCAAAATATTGAAATGCACACAACATTATGGGTGACATACCAGAGTTCAAAAGAGGACAAATTGTTGGTTCACGTCTTGCTGGCGCATCTGTGACCAAGAAAGCAAGTCTTTGTGATGTATCAAGAGCCACGGTATCCAGGGTAATGTCAGCATACCACCAAGAAGGACAAACCAGATCCAACAGGATTAACTGTGGACGCAAGAGGAAGCTGTCTCTATGTTCGGGATGTTCGGGTGCTAACCCGGATTGTATCCAAAAAACATAAAACCAAGGCTGCGCAGATCACAGCAGAATTAAATGTGCACCTCAACTCTCCTGTTTCCACCAGAACTGTCCGTCGGGAGCTCCACAGGGTCAATATACACGGCCGGGCTGCTATAGCCAAACCTTTGGTCACTCATGCCAATGCCAAACGTCGGTTTCAATGGTGCAAGGAGCAAAAATCTTGGGCTGTGGACAATGGGAAACATGTATTGTTCTCTGATGAGTCCACCTTTCCTGTTTTCCCCACATCCGGTTACGGTGTGGAGAAGCCCCAAAGAAGCGTACCACCCAGATTGTTGCATGCCCAGAGTGAAGCATGGGGGTGGATCAGTGATGGTTTGGGCTGCCATATCATGGCATTCCCTTGGCCCAATTCTTGTGCTAGATGGGCACGTCACTGCCAAGGACTACCGAACCATTCTTGAGGACCATGTGCATCCAATGGTTCAAACATTGTATCCTGAAGGCGGTGCCGTGTATCAGGATGACAATGCACCAATACACACAGCAAGACTGGTGAAAGATTGGTTTGATGAACATGAAAGTGAAGTTGAACATCTCCCATGGCCTGCACAGTCACCAGATCTAAATATTATTGAGCCACTTTGGGGTGTTTTGGAGGAGCGAGTCAGGAAACGTTTCCTCTACCAGTATCACGTAGTGACTTGGCCACTATCCTGCAAGAAGAATGGCTTAAAATCCCTCTGACCACTGTGCAGGACTTGTATATGTCATTCCCAAGACGAATTGACGCTGTATTGGCCGCAAAAGGAGGCCCTACACCATACTAATAAATTATTGTGGTCTAAAACCAGGTGTTTCAGTTTCATTGTCCAACCCCTGTATGTCTGGACTTTGATTTGGCCATTGTAACACGTGCATATCCTTTGATCTACACCAGTGGTTCCCTACTGATCAGGTTTTGGGACCCAACATCACCCTTCAAAGACAAGCTGTGTGGCAAATCTATATATTTTTTTTATTTCTCAAATTTATTGAATTAGAAGATGGTCAAGTTTCAACCTGAAATAGTAGAATATATAGAATATTGCAGTAATATTCAATTTATTGGTCACTTTATCTGTTTCAAATTAACCCATAAATAAAAGTCCTTACTCATGAGATGTGAAACTCAGTGAAATCAGTGGTGTATGGTGTGCTCAAGTGTAGAATGCATGTGCAAGTATAATGTGGCAGCATACCTTTGGAGGAGAGCAGAGAACAGTTGGTGTAGAGTCAGGCTTTAAAAACCCGAGGGACTCACCACATCCCAGTAATCAGTGTTGCAGAACAAATGAATATTCCCAAACTAACCACAAGGAGACCTGCAAGGGTTGTAACACAACACAAAGAACAACTTGGATGAGAAACCAAAACCGCAGGCATTAGACGATTTTAGAAAAGGAAAAATTCCCTTTTATACCCAGTTAGTTGCATTTAATCAAAAGCCAATAAATTCTGATCCTTCAGCCTTTTTTAACAAATTCAAAAGTGTTTTTGTGCACAAACACAAAATAAAGCTCTTCTGTCAGCCTCATGATAAATGTGTAAAAGAGTAACTCAACAGATTTATAGGACATTTATTTTCAAATACATAGAAATATGGCACCAAGCCATTAGTATGTTATTACTATGTTTTATGTGGGAAGTATTTTTACAACTGATTCTCACTAAATGAAATGCCGTTTTTAACAGACTCGGTTATTGTCTGCAGTCTGTTTTGTACTTGCATTTCATCTTGCTTAAATAGTATATGTAAAACAGGTCTTCTTCTATGGTGTGGAACAGTGGGTGTCAACCTGATTGAAATGATTTGTCAAAATCTGCTGTAAAAGAGAATGATTTATTTGTTTTTGTTTTCTTTCCTTACATTGTTTTGCCCACACAAAGGTCCACAACCCACTGAAAACCAGTCTAGTGCCAACCTTTGAGTCTCAACCAGCAGCTGAAAACGTAGGCCTCTTATGGATTTCTTATATTTCATCTTGCGGCTATTCCCTGAAGCCCAGATATGTAGGGTGTTCAACTACAGGTTGTCCTGTTGACAAAATGTGGAAAATATGAACGTTTCTACTGAGGGCTGAGTTGCATCATATAGATTTTAAACGCTACTGTTTTGGTCTGCATTTTACAATTTTTAAAAAATGTGTTTCTGAAATGTGCTTTTTATCAGCCTTCAAGTTAGAGGAATGTGTTATGCTTAATTTCAGTATTGCCTCCCGGTTGCCCTTTCTGAAGGCTCTGGATGAGAGCTCAGCTCCCAGACTTTTCTGGCCAAAGTTTATTTACACAGAGCAAAGATAGTGGTGAACGATATGAAATTGTGGATCCTGTTCAGTGTGTGTTTGTGTGGGTGTGCATAGCCGTGAATGTGGCACAATGAACATGAGATATGAAATAAATTAGAGCTGCATGCTGTAATGGTGCGTGGGCATTAGTGAGCATGTTTTCAGTCAAAAAGTATGCGTGTGTGTGTGTATGTGTGCTTCTTCTATCACTTGCTCATGGCTCCTTTCATTTTAAAGCAATAACGAAAGGTAGGGAGGATAGGAACTTAGGTGAGGACTCAAAATGAAGTAGGAGGGGATGTGAGAGGGGTGAATGATCAGCACCATTTGTTATTCTGAGATGTAGGGGAGGGATAACAAATTGGATAACAGTTAGACAAGATTAAATTGTTTACTAAAAAAGTGATTTTTTTTCTTCTCTTGGGTGGTCATCATCAGGCTTCTTGTCAACCTTTTAATGAAGCTTTATACAGAGTTGTGCCCCTTTTTCTTTTTTGTCTGTCATGTTCTAGATCAAACTCATTTTGTATCAGACATCCTCTGAAACCAAGCTTTGGTCAGCTTTAAGATATGCTTGGGATAATTTTCCTGTTTGACAGACCAATGATGTGCGAGCCTTAGAGTCACAGACAGCATGACATTTTTTCCAAGAATTTCCTAATACTTGATTGAATCCATTAAGTAATAGAATTCTGCAGTGATTATTGAAATTAGGGTTTAGTGTCGAATTTTTAAAAATCCTGTATTAGTGTTTATTTAACTATTCAAACAGTGTTATTCGTATATTGCAAACAATCAAACAGTTTTGAATGTTGCCAATAAACCTAATTTACTGCGGGGATTGAATAATTTCAGGGGCAAGTCACTACCAGACCACAACCATGTTTGCTGAAACTTAATTGCCCTGCCTTAGCAGACCTAAGGCTCGCACAGGGTTGGGCGTACTTGATTCCGCGGATGTCCGCACGTACTCTAGGTGGGAGTCCTTAGGATCTGTCAGATGCCAGTGAAGTTGATTAGGATCTTGTGTGAAACCAGCAATGTTGTCACTGGTTTGAAGGCTATACATATACATCATACAATCTGATTGCGACAGCGTTTGCTAGTCAAAAGAACTCCAATGTTGTAATGTAAGCTATTTTATCCACGTTGCCATATTAGTTAACAGTTAAGGATCTGAACCCTATTTATATACCGTTCTATTACAGGTCCTTCTCAAAATATTAGCATATTGTGATAAAGTTAATTATTTTCCATAATGTCATGATGAAAATTTAACATTCACATATTTTAGATTCATTGCACACTAACTGAAATATTTCAGGTCTTTTATTGTCTTAATACGGATAATTTTGGCATACAGCTCATGAAAACCCAAAATTCCTATTTCACAAAATTAGCATATCATTAAAAGGGTCTCTAAACGAGCTATGAACCTAATCATCTGAATCAACGAGTTAACTCTAAACACCTGCAAAAGATTCCTGAGGCCTTTAAAACTCCCAGCCTGGTTCATCACTCAAAACCCCAATCATGGGTAAGACTGCCGACCTGACTGCTGTCCAGAAGGCCACTATTGACACCCTCAAGCAAGAGGGTAAGACACAGAAAGAAATTTCTGAACAAATAGGCTGTTCCCAGAGTGCTGTATCAAGGCACCTCAGTGGGAAGTCTGTGGGAAGGAAAAAGTGTGGCAGAAAACGCTGCACAACGAGAAGAGGTGACCGGACCCTGAGGAAGATTGTGGAGAAGGGCCGATTCCAGACCTTGGGGGACCTGCGGAAGCAGTGGACTGAGTCTGGAGTAGAAACATCCAGAGCCACCGTGCACAGGCGTGTGCAGGTGCCGCATTCCCCAGGTCAAGCCACTTTTGAACCAGAAACAGCGGCAGAAGCGCCTGATCTGGGCTACAGAGAAGCAGCACTGGACTGTTGCTCAGTGGTCCAAAGTACTTTTTTCGGATGAAAGCAAATTCTGCATGTCATTCGGAAATCAAGGTGCCAGAGTCTAGAGGAAGACTGGGGAGAAGGAAATGCCAAAATGCCAGAAGTCCAGTGTCAAGTACCCACAGTCAGTGATGGTCTGGGGTGCCGTGTCAGCTGCTGGTGTTGGTCCACTGTGTTTTATCAAGGGCAGGGTCAATGCAGCTAGCTATCAGGAGATTTTGGAGCACTTCATGCTACCATCTGCTGAAAAGCTTTATGGAGTGGAAGATTTCATTTTTCAGCACGACCTGGCACCTGCTCACAGTGCCAAAACCACTGGTAAATGGTTTACTGACCATGATATCACTGTGCTCAATTGGCCTGCCAACACTCCTGACCTGAACCCCATAGAGAATCTGTGGGATATTGTGAAGAGAACGTTGAGAGACTCAAGACCCAACACTCTGGATGAGCTAAAGGCCGCTATCGAAGCATCCTGGGCCTCCATAAGACCTCAGCAGTGCCACAGGCTGATTGCCTCCATGCCACGCCGCATTGAAGCAGTCATTTCTGCAAAAGGATTCCCGACCAAGTATTGAGTGCATAACTGTACATGATTATTTGAAGGTTGACGTTTTTTGTATTAAAAACACTTTTCTTTTATTGGTCGGAGGAAATATGCTAATTTTGTGAGATAGGAATTTTGGGTTTTCATGAGCTGTATGCCAAAATCATCCGTATTAAGACAATAAAAGACCTGAAATATTTCAGTTAGTGTGCAATGAAGATAAAATATATGAATGTTAAATTTTCATCATGACATTATGGAAAATAATTAACTTTATCACAATATGCTAATATTTTGAGAAGGGCCTGTATGTGACTTGAAATCTGAGCCAACAAAATATATTTTGTGAAGTTAATAATTATTGTTTGTTTATAATCACTGTAGCCTAATTTAAAGCCTGCCAGTGTTTTCCATACTGATTCTGATTCAAACTTTGGACTTTACTTCCTTCCCACTTGTTTTACAATGGTACACCTGTGGCACTGGCAAACGACTGCTTCCACCAGGACTAAATAAAACTGATGTTCACCTTGCAAGCATAAATGCTGCGCCTGCCTTCCAAGAGTTGTCACTCTGGGCCAGCCGAACATAACTGTATTGAAGTGGTGCTTTTGAAGTTGGAAATATCAAACACACTCCTCGGTTCCTTGGTAGCAGATGTCTACTCCTCCATCTGCTGCAGGCCGATATTGTGACAATGTCCGCCTCTTCACAAGATGACTTCAGAGAATCCTGCGCTCGCCCACTGAATACTCTCACATAAACTTGTGGAGAATATCTTATCCACTTTGTTTATAAAATATGTGCAATGAAATGGTGTAAACATAAGGCAAGTGCTTGGCTAGCAAAAGAAAACTGCCTGCTTGAATCGTGCATCATTATTTATAGCCCCTTTCAGATCTATTCATATTTTATCACATTACAGCCAGAAAGTTCAATGTATCTTTATGTATTTTATGTAATAAACTGGCAAAATGTAATCAATAATTATAAAGTGGAAGGAGAATGAAAAGTGGGTTTCAAAATATAACAAATAAAAATCTGAAAAGTATGGCCCCCTTTTCTCTGATTTTCCTGAGAAATTAGTAAATTAGTCTTCTTGTGTGTATTTTAGTCTCGTCAGATAAGACCAATTTCACTATTTTTCCATCAAAAAGCTAGGAGAGGTGGAATACACTATGCATCGCTCTGAAAACGACAATTCCTGAGTGAAACATAGTGGTGGTAGCATCATGCTGTGAGCAATTTTGTTTTCCTTATTAGGAACAGAAGAGGAAGAAGGATGAAGCTAAATGTAGCGAAACATTGCAACAAAACCAGTTTAACATGCAGCCAGAGTTCCACATTAATGGTTTACATAAACATATATCCATGTTTTAGAATAGCCTAGGCAAAGCCCAGACCTAAATACTATTTAGAATCCGTGGCAAAACCTAAAACTTTATTTTCTCGGGCACTCTCCATCTAAACTGGCAAAGCTTGGTATAATGCAAAATTGTATTACTCTAGATATGCCTAGGTGTTAAAAGACATACCTCAAAAAGATTTGCAGTTGTAGTTACAGCTAAAGGAGGTTCCAAAAAGTAATGAGTCAGACAATCTCATTTGTAATAGTTAAGAAAACATTGTTTAATTTTCCTTCCAGTTCATAATGATGCACTACTTTGTGTTGGCCTGTCACATGAAATTCCAATAAAATACATTGAACTTTTTGGTTCTAAGAACATATGTGAAAAACGTTAGGAACACATTTGGAAGGTGCTTATATATTATAGACATAGCCAAAGATTACCTTGACAGCAACTGCTTGGAGTGTTTGGACCTATACTTCCATACCCCTGTAACCCAGTCTACATGGACCCAGGCATGGAGAGTTATGAAGTTAAATGTAATCAGCAAGGGAGCCTAAAAGGCTGGGAGGATCGTTCTCCCCAGAAGCTATGTGAAGGTGATGACATTTCGCTGTCCTCCACTGAGTTATGGCTGGATAAGAGCCACTCTCCAAGTTGCAACATGATTCCCAGGCCCCAGTCTTCCTCCTTACAAGATGCAGAGGTTAACAGTGAGTTCACAACATGACATTTCGAAAGGCTTAGTCAGCACACACTCCCTCCACCCTGACCTCTTCTTCCCTGCCTTACTCCTTCCCTTTTTTTCTTCCGCTCAGACGGGAGTTGTTCGGAGTCCATCTTCAGTCAAAGCTGAAACATTGTTACCACATCCTCCACCATCAGTTCTTATTCGTTCATAAACTCTATGTGGTTATAGCTTTCCTGTATCTCAGCTACATTAGCAAGTCCTGTCATTGGAAAAAGGAATGAGGATTTCTTTCCCACTTTTACTCTACTCTTCCAAACATTGATTTGTCCACGTTACAGTGTCTTGCCAAAGGTTTTATCTGATTAAACACAAAGCAGTGCATAATTGTAAGGCAGAAATTTTACTTTTCTGTCTAAATGCAAAAAGCTTTGTGGAGAAAAACTTCTAGTCAGCTTGAACACACCTTCCCTATGGTAACACACAGTGGTGTCAGCATCATGCCATTGCGAGGTTTTTTTTTTTATCCAGCAAGGACATGAAAGCTGGTCAGAGTTGATAGGAAGATGGACAGAGCTAAATGAAGAGCAAGCCTGGAATAAAACCTGGGGACTCCAGATCTCGGGGAATACCCTCATGCACCCTTTAGATGTATAATTACTTCAACAGAGCTAAATAAAATGATTAACTCATTAGCCGGACATGGTAGAAGTTAATTGCAGGCTGAGGACGTATTTCAGTCATTTAAGTTGGGTGCATTAGCAAGGTACACATCTAGATGTTGGAGTCTAGCGTTTGAGACCCCTTGTGGCAAAGGCTGCATTAGATTAGAGACTTTGGTGGATGTTAATTATTCAGGCCTGGTGACGACACTAAACATACAGACAGAACTAGAAGTTAACGGTTTAGATTAAAGTCCAGACTTAAATCCAGCTGAGAGTCTATGACAAAACTTAAAAACTGATGTTCATAAACGCCCTGTTCAGTTTGACTAAATTTCTAGTTGTAATGTGACAAAATGTGTAAAATTTTGAGGGGCAAGGAATGGTCCCAAGATGGCCCAGTGTGATCTGTCTTTCTATCACCTCAAAAACCTACCCTCCACACTTGCTGTAAAGATGTTCTTTTCCAGTCTGCAGAGAAAGGATGCAGCATCGCTCTGGCCTTTTCCCCCCAGGGAAGTCAGCGAGATCTTTAACATGCTTGTGGTTTTACTGTGAAACATCTTTCTTTGTGCACCGCCTCCATGTCAGACAGCAGGAAAGGGCTTGTCTAGAATTTATTGGCAGCTGTGGATCTGCAGATGATGAACACACAGTGTTCTGGAGCACAGGTCTTGTAAAAGGCAGAGAGGGCGGGATAGTCTATTAAAATGGCATTTATTTCTTTCACATGTTTTCCATGATCACTATTCCTCTATTAACATCATTTTTTTCCCTTGCAGTCATCGCATGTGTGCTTTTGATAGGCCTTTTCACCCCTTTTGGTTTTTCATCAAAAAATGGGGGATTCACTGGCACTGATTAATTTTTCCTCAACATTTGCTTCTTTCCTACAGCTGGTCTAGAGTATAGGGCTGCAAGGCTCTGTTTGCTGCACTAACACAGAGCCAAAATGAAGAATTTGGCAGAACTGTTAGAAAGATGAACTCTAACATTCATAAATTATTCCCTGTTTAGGTTTGCTTTCACTCTCCAACCAGCCAGCCACCTTCTACTGACAAAAATCTGGCGTTGGTCCATTGATCAGCTATTCCAGACAAGTTTTTCCTTCCACCTGACACTGAATTCTGGTGGCACAGAAAATGCCGGAAATGTTTCTTAGATATTCCACTTATCAAAGTGAAAGCATATGTCCAGCACTGGTGTGGTGGCTTGACGTAAGATTTTAATTTGTAGAACTGTTATGAGTCACATAATAACATGTACAGCTGTCACATCTTTATGATCAGGCGGGTTGTGGATAGATTTTAAAAAACAACTCCATACACTGAAAGCTAGCTGAGAATATCTTGTAGTTTTGCAGGCTTTTTTTTCTGCACTGCATTCCAATACTAGAAAACAATATTACAACAATGGTTTTAGAAACTTCAGTGCTAAAAACCTACTGAACACATCATTAATCATGTATGTTGATGACTGCCATGTGACGAAATCAATACAAATATATAAAATTCAACCAAGTTTTGAACAAATTGTCAACGGAAGTTTTAACCTACCACTTTTTTATCTTTATGTTTCAGTCGGCTGTGCTGCAGTATAAAAAAGGCTGTCTTATAGCTCATTGACCATTGGGGACTGGCACCAGTCACCCAACAACCTTGGAAGGATTATGCAGGCATAGACATTAATTAAAAGTTGTATTAACACCCTAGTGTGTTTAACATATTTAAACATTCAGAAGTGCAATTAAATCTCTTTTTCCAGAAATAAATACAAAATAACATCAAACAGAGCATTTCTTAAATTGATAAAAAAAAAAAAAAAACATTAAAATACAATTTCTGACATTTTTGGAAAAATGGTTCTCTTTGTGTTTTCCAGGGTATAGTTGCATCTAAGTTGCATCTTTTGATGCTGATTCCACCAATGAAAATATTTGTTTCTATTTTTTTCACTCCAGAAGTGTTATTGATGCCTGTAAGACAACAAACATGCATTTGGATAAATTAGAGTCAAGGAGGCACCTGTGTGTTTAAAGATCACAAACAGAGGTAAAAATCAAAAAATCCATCATAACCACATGACTGATTGTTAGATGCAGCTGGTTTTAGAGTGTGCAGAAAATTCCAAGGCGAAGGACAAGGGAACAAACAACATATCTGGAATCGGCAAGCCGATCCGCTAGGAGAACTGGTTACAAGTGGGGTCCAGTGGCACCTTTGGCAGCAGGTAAGTTGATGTTGAAACTGGTGGACTTACCAGCTCTGGCTGGATCTGTGAGAATGGGAGAAAAAGGAAACACTAAACATAATTTCCCCTTGTTTGAGTGCACGAAGCCTCTGTGTTTACTTTGAAGTCAAACTTTGAAGGTTCAGCTTACAGGGAATAAAAAAAAATTATTTTGTCCCACAGATTTCTGGCTTTGTACCGTTGGATGGAAGCTGAAAAGAGATAAAGCATAAAAAATAATAATCTTCAAATGATCCTTCTCAGTGGCAAATTTACATAAATGACCACCCTTTCAAGTTTGTCACCTTACTGGTATGCTGCTGCTTCTGTCTTCTTTTTCTTCTTGTAGACTCATACTAATAATATCACCATTTTGAAGTATCACCTGCTGAGTGAATGTCTGTGTTTAAAAGGTGAAGACAGTCATAAACTTTCAGAACTCAAACTCTAAGTGAGTTGCAACAGACAACAAAGACATAAGAAGATTTTTTTGGAGCAGACACACTGATGAATAATTCCTCATGCTTCAAATGGTACTCCTGCCACAGTGACAGTGGAGAAAAGTCTCAGTGGGTCCTCACAGCAGTGTTCACTCACTGGTCTAATCATACAGCAGGGGACACATTTCTACAAGAAAAATATTCAAAGGTGACAAACTGGAACCTTCTGAAGACAGATCATATCACCACTGCTGGTAAAACTCCAAAGAGCAAAATTCAGCAGTTTACAAAGAGCAGAGGTTTTCCAATGCGAGAAAAATAATGCATGTTTACAAATAAAGATTTAAAAAATTAGAGCAACAACCAATATGTGTAAAAGTATTTTCCCCCATTTGAGGTTTCTTCTATTTATGTTAATGATCTTAAAGAGATATTCCGAGTAAATACAAAAAACAGCTGTCAAATAATTATTTCATTTATTAAAATGGAAAAGAAAACTATCCAGATCAGCCTGGCTCTATGTATCAAAGGAAATTAACCCACTTATTAAATCAAAAATTAACTAATTCACTTTCACTAGCCAGATTTGTAGAAACAAGAAATCCCCTCAATAGAACCTGTCTGACAACATGAAGTAGGCTAAAAGATCTCAAATGCCATCTAAAAAATGTAGTAACAGATAGGAAGTCATTGATTTCTATCAGTCTGGATAAGGTTACAGAGAATTTTTTAAGGCTTTGCAATTGCATCAAACCACAGTTAAAGTTATTATTCATAAGTTTTGAAACAAAATTGAAGCTTCTGCAAAGTGGCTGGCCAACCAAAATTACTCCAAGAACATCTGAAGCAATGCAGACCTTCCTTCCTTCAGTTTAAATTACCGTTCATGTGTGAACAGGAAAGGGACTGGGCGAAAAAGGGCATCCAGGAAGAGCAAGACCAAAACCCACTGCTGAGTAAAATGAACATTCATTTTTACTTTTCCTAAAAAACATCTTGATTATTCCCCAAGACTCCTGAGAAATTATTATGTGAACTGTCAAAACAAAAGGGAAATTTTCTGGTGTGGATGGTGTTCCATCTGATAATTAAACATATTGGCGGCACTGTGATGGTCTGAGGCTTTATTTGCTGCGTCAGCTCCTGGGTGACTTGCTATATTTGATGGAACCATGGATTCTGCTCTCTACCAGGAAATCTTGAGGGAGAATGTCCAGCCATCAGTTTTCGCTCTTAATCTCAAGAACACTTGGATTATGCAGCAGGACAAAGAATTAAAGTTTATCAGTGTGTCCACTTCTCAGTGTCTCAAAAAAAGGTTTTGGAATAACCTAGTCTAAGTCTGATATTAAAACATATTATACAACCTATTCATACTTGAAAACCCACCAGTGTGGCTGAATTAAAGCAATTCTGCCAAGAAGAAAGGGCCAACGTTGTCATGATGGACGGAAGCTTTTTGGCCCACATGCAAAAGAACTCTCTGGAAACTGAACAGGTTTGAAAGGTTAATTTTGAATTGGAAGAGTAAAGGATGGGTCTCCAGAAGGAGTTCAGCGGCGGCTCACTGCGGAGGGGATACCAGATTAGACGGAGGGAAATAATGTTGTAAGAGAGTGAAAGGTATGCACAGAGTTAAATCACAGGAAAAAGGTTTTCTCTAGGAAGGTTTCAAAGGCTGGAGGTACAACTTGTGTCAACACTCAGGTGTTGAATGATTGACAGCCAGCTCCAGCAGATGATGATCACAAACAGGTGTGCAGAAGCAAACTACTTAGTCCCGCCCACCAGGCACCTGCAGCTCTTATGAAGAGAAAAAAATACTTACACACCTAGATCCCTGACAAACATTCGTCCACCGAAATTAAAAAAATATCTGGCCATATTGCATTTACTCTGATTATCTTTGTCTGATATTAAAACTTGCTTGATGATCTGATTAACATGTAAGTGTTACAAGTGAGGCAAAAAGAGAAATAAATCTGTAAGGGATACGATATACAGGTCCTTCTCAAAATATTAGCATATTGTGATAAAGTTCATTATTTTCCATAATGTAATGATGAAAATTTAACATTCATATATTTTAGATTCATTGCACACTAACTGAAATATTTCAGGTATTTTATTGTCTTAATACGGATGATAGTGGCATACAGTTCATGAAAACCCAAAATTCCTATCTCACAAAATTAGCATATTTCATCCGACCAAAAAAAGAAAAGTGTTTTTAATACAAAAACGTCAACTTTCAAATAATCATGTACAGTTATGCACTCAATACTTGGTCGGGAATCCTTTGGCAGAAATGACTGCTTCAATGCGGCGTGGCATGGAGGCAATCAGCCTGTGGCACTGCTGAGGTCTTATGGAGGCCCAGGATGCTTCGATAGCGGCCTTTAGCTCATCCAGAGTGTTGGGTCTTCACAATATCCCACAGATTCTCTATGGGGTTCAGGTCAGGAGAGTTGGCAGGCCAATTGAGCACAGTGATACCATGGTCAGTAAACCATTTACCAGTGGTTTTGGCACTGTGAGCAGGTGCCAGGTCGTGCTGAAAAATGAAATCTTCATCTCCATAAAGCTTTTCAGCAGATGGAAGCATGAAGTGCTCCAAAATCTCCTGATAGCTAGCTGCATTGACCCTGCCCTTGATAAAACACTGTGGACCAACACCAGCAGCTGACACGGCACCCCAGACCATCACTGACTGTGGGTACTTGACACTGGACTTCTGGCATTTTGGCATTTCCTTCTCCCCAGTCTTCCTCCAGACTCTGGCACCGTGATTTCCGAATGACATGCAGAATTTGCTTTCATCCGAAAAAAGTACTTTGGACCACTGAGAAACAGTCCAGTGCTGCTTCTCTGTAGCCCAGGTCAGGCGCTTCTGCCGCTGTTTCTGGTTCAAACGACCTGGGGAATGCGGCACCTGTAGCCCATTTCCTGCACACGCCTGTGCACGGTGGCTCTGGATGTTTCTACTCCAGACTCAATCCACTGCTTCTGCAGGTCCGCCAAGGTCTGGAATCGGCTCTTCTCCACAATCTTCCTCAGGGTCCGGTCACCTCTTCTCGTTGTGCAGTGTTTTCTGCCACACTTTTTCCTTCCCACAGACTTCCCACTGAGGTGCCTTGATACAGCACTCTGGGAACAGCCTATTCGTTCAGAAATTTCTTTCTGTGTCTTACCCTCTTGCTTGAGGGTGTCAATAGTGGCCTTCTGGACAGCAGTCAGGTCGGCAGTCTTACCCATGATTGGGGTTTTGAGTGATGAATCAGGCTGGGAGTTTTAAAGGCCTCAGGAATCTTTTACAGGTGTTTAGATTTAACTCGTTGATTCAGATGATTAGGTTCATAGCTCGTTTAGAGACCCTTTTAATGATATGCTAATTTTGTGAGATAGGAATTTTGGGTTTTCATGAGCTGTATGCCAAAATCATCCGTATTAAGACAATAAAAGACCTGAAATATTTCAGTTAGTGTGCAATGAATCTAAAATATATGAATGTTAAATTTTCATCATGACATTATGGAAAATAATGAACTTTATCACAATATGCTAATATTTTGAGAAGGACCTGTATGTCAGAGACGCACCGATAATAAATGTTTTTTGTCTAGAGCAGTATATACAATTTGAATTATCTCACAGAACAATATTAAATTCAGTCATGACATTTTTTTTTGCTTTTCCTTCTAAAATCAATGCAGGCAAGAGACTCAGGAAAGCAAATGGGCAAATGCTGTTTTGCAATTTTACTCAAATATGTATGCTGTTTGTTCTTTACATATAATATGCTTGAAAAACACTGAAACTTAAATCAATTCACTGGGTGCACTTATATGTATTTATCTGTCCAGTAGCACACTAGCATGCATAAGTAAATTTCTAAAGGTCATCTGTTTGAGGTCAAAATAAGCACCATATACCAGTCCTTTGTATGTACTGTATATTTTGCTTGGCTTCTCAACTGTAGATTGGGAGAGGGAATGCAGTATTTATAAAGGAGAAAAGCTTTTCACTGAATTTTCCTGTGGAGTCGCTACATAATCAAACAGATTGTATGCATTCCTTCATAAACTACTAGAGTTCATTTGTTTTTCAATAAAACATGACTCATATGACCACAGATTAAATGCTCTTCTCCTCTGTTTAACATAGGGTGCCTTGCTGCTCAGCGTTTTAAATCACAGGGTGTACGTTTTGTAACAAAGTTAGAGTTAATGTTGACATATAAAGTTAGTATAGAAGGTTACAAAGCAAAGATACAATGACAAGTTACTGTGCAAAGCTAGGAGACAAAGTTAGAATACAAACTTAAAATAGGAAGTCACAAAACAAAGCCTGAACACAAAGCTCCAATGTGAAATTAGGAAACATAATGACAATAAAACCTTACAATACAGTAACAATATAAAGCTAGAATATAAAGTTACAATTCAAGGTTAGCACATAAACTTACAACACATAGCTGAGATACATAGATTGTTTTGTTTTTTACTTTTCATATGCTGAGTGCTGTTTGAGTATATATGAACTGTATCTTGGTTGATTGCTTTAGATGTGTCTTTTACTCTATTTGAAGTTTAAAAGCATTTTTATGAGGATGTAGTCTGTAATGAGCCATTGGCTAGAAGGTCTATAAGCAAAATGACTGTTGCATTGTTTTCTAAGAAATATGAAAGGATAAATGGTAAATGTCCTGCACTTGTATAGTGCTTTATCAAGTCCCATTCATACACACATTCCCACACTGACAGTGGTAGGCTACATTTAGCCACAGGTACCTTGAAGCAGACTGACAAACATAAGTAATGCTAATGACCACAGATTGCTGTATTGCAAAATAACTTTCCTTGTAACTTCATAGTATTGTTTTGTGAGTGACTCCTTGGTGTTGTCACGGTGGCACAGTTGCTACCACTGTTGCCTTGCAGGGTTTGATTTCCGGCCAGGTGTCTTTCTGCGTGGAGTTTGCCTGTTCTCCTCGTGCATGTGTGGGTCCTATCCAGGTACTCTGGTCCCCCCACAGTCCAAAAACATAACTGATAGGTTAATTGGTCTCTCTTAGGTGTGACTGAGTGTGTGCATGATTGTTTGTCCTGTGTGTGTCTGTGTTACCTTGCGATGGACTGGCGACCTGTCCAGGGTGTACCCTGCCTCCCGCCTATAGACTGCTGGAGATAGACACCAGCTTCTTTGCGACCCACTATGGAAGAAGTGGTATAGAAAATAAATGACTTCTTGGTATTGCCATTGTAGCTCTTTTCAAGGAGCAACCCATAGACCAGCTCACAGATCTACATTTATTCATATTCTTAGTTTGTCTATTAATTAAATTAAATTACTCATTAGTCAAATTTAAATTACAAAGGTTAAAGAGTTTTTTATATACTAATAAGCTCTTTGTGATTCTCATCCCAAAAAGGAGTTATGTTTAGTCACTTTTTACTTCATAGGATAGAAATAAATTTCTGTGGATTTAAAAAGTTATTTAAGTTTATGAATTTGACAAGAGTATACGACAAAATATTAGCTTGGTCATATGCATGGTCTTTTGCAAACAATTATTTACATGCTAATTATATAGTAATAAAATATATAATTTCTTTGGTGGAATAAATGTGCACCATGAGTGAATCTAGCTTGTAGTGTTTCATAGAAGCACAAACCATTTCTATGTGACTATATGTAACTCCTATAGTTGTGGGAAGCAACTAGCTTGTGAACTCCACTGAAATAAGACATTGTATCTGTTTGACAGACTGCTGTTCAGATATTGCATTTTCTTAACAGAAATAGTTTCAAAACAACATTGAAATTACTAATCTGTTATTACCATTAGAATCTGGATTATTCATAACAGCAAATCACACCATTTCAGTGATAAAGGATTTGGTATGCTGTATAAATTCTTTACAATAATGCTTTAAAAGGTCATGAATTCATCACATGAAAATACTGAATAACTGCTGACTGATCGCAATATTTTCCACAAGAGTTATGCTTATGGAATAGTTTGGTTTCATAAGCAGTTCCTAACTTGCAGTCTTTCCTTTTCATAGATGTAGATTCAATTTTTCCAGAGGCTAAAGCTAACAGCTGGTCTGAGCAAGGGCCAATTCCAAACCAGTCCAGTATGATATCTATCTATCTATCGATAGATAGATAGATAGATAGATAGATAGATAGATAGATAGATAGATAGATAGATAGATAGATAGATAGATAGATAGATAGATAGATAGATAGATAGATAGATAGATAGATAGATAGATAGATAGATAGATAGATAGATAGATAGATAGATAGATAGATAGATAGATAGATAGATAGATAGATAGATAGATAGATAGATAGATAGATAGATAGATAGATAGATAGATAGATAGATAGATAGATGGGCCATGATTAACACCAATGTCAATTGACTGAAACCAAAAGCCCACCTATCTCCTGCATCATTTTATTATGTTCACCACTAATCTCTTTCTTTATTCCAGAGTAATCCACTGAGTTAGAACCTTGTGGGCAAGCTTTCGTCCTTTAGAGCAGCAGTGGGCAACATGCTTCCTAATCCATCAAAAGGTTTATCTAGCTCACCAGACAAGACTCCTACTATTACAGCACGCTGAGTTGTAGCCTCATAACATAATCCACAGAAGGGTAGTTTAGGCATTTTAGCTTAATGACATTTTTTGTGTGTTTTATTGTTAAATATACTTGCAAGGCCTGGATGAGGGAAAGCAGCCGATACCGAACACAGATTAAATGTAATTTAGTGTATTTTACAGAGTGTCCTAACAGGAAGGTCAACAGGTAAAGTTAAAAGAAAAGGTTTTTATGAAATGTAATGATGACTTGGGTATCCGGTAGGCAAGGAATACTTTGAAGAAGACGAGAGTAGAGGTAAAGAGGAACATGTGTGTTGTTTTTTGCATCAACAGTTACTGGCATTGATGTGATGGTTTGGATTCCAGAGTGGCTGAACCAGTTGAAAAACAAATAAATGGCAGTGAGTGTAGGTTTTCTTTTTTAGGGGAGCTGATTACTAATAGATCCTTGTGGGTGAAGGGATATTGCCAGGTGAGGGGAAGATGGTGACTGAGTAGGGAATCTCTTGATAGATGAAGAAAGATTTTCAGAGTGAAAACTGTTCCCAGGTCATAAAGAATAAGTAACCAGGAAATGCAGAAGAAGAAACTACGAGCCTTGATTACCATGTTGGTACAATTTGGCAGAACTGGAGGGTCCCCACTGGTCCTCTTACACTGTGAGATATGACATGATAAGCCACAGGTGAGCAAATAGCTCCTAAGGGCCTGCCCCTCACTTGTAGATGATAAGCAGCACAGGAAGGTAGCGGAGAGCCTTTAAAAACCTTTAATTAACAGATTTAGCCTAAACTGTCTGCAAAGAAACTCGCTGAACAGAACATTCTTGATAGTGACCTCTGTGAGAGGAGCTTTGGTGACAGAACTAAAGTACAGTAAAGAGAGAGGAGGACGAACCTGCAAGTTATATCTGTTCTAAATTGTAGCATTTTCGGCATTAGGATGTTCAAGTTCAGACACAAAATTCTCAAGGATATCTTTCGGGTTCAAAATCCCATTTTGTATAACTTTATGTGATAGACCAACCCAAGGAAAAGCTTTATTGTGGACAAATAAAAAGTCTAAATAGTAAAGGGTGTATTCAGCTCCCCTTAGCCAGTACATTGTAGAAACCACCTATGTGTCTACTAGCTTTGCTCATTAAGAAACTGAAAATTTTAGTCCACATTCACATGTATCTAACTAACGGTCTCTTAGGCCTGCATAGAACATCCAAACTATCAACACAAGTGCATAGTCTTCAATAATAAGATAACTCACTTGAATTTATTTAGGAGCATCACAATAAAGCAGGGTTTAACACAATTTTATATTTATTTGTGTTAAATAAATTAAAACCCATGTATCAGTTGTGTTGGTCTATCACTTAAAATTTGCATACAAATCTGAAAGATTCAAAGGATATGCTAATGTATCCATACTTATGCATCCTGCAAGTGTGAGAAAGTTAACCAAGAATGGTTTAAACTATTTACTACTTTATTTATTTAAAGAAGAAAATACAGTTTTCATTTTGCTGCATTTACAGTTAACCTTTTATTTCAAGCTGGAAAGACTCACAAAGAGAAGACAGGGACGCAATTAGAAAAGTTTATTAGTGAATGTTTATTTCTTTGTCGCTCGGATCCCAGTGGAAGACGTGAATGCTGAGAATGACATGCGCTTGAATGAACATCTTAGGGTTAGATTTAGAGATGTCTTCCCCACTAGTAACCGATCCTGGTGGTGGAGTGGAGGCCTGAGGAGATTTGGAAAGAGTTTGGAAGCCAAATAGTGGAGATGGGGTGGAGGAGGGTCAAAGTTCAGCTGCAGAATGGAGGGTTCCATGGATGAAGGGCCCTGTCCCAATACTCACACTTCCACCCTTGTGTCCCTGAATTGCGCGTTCCCGTTGATGGGTTCGAGTGCGTAGTGTGTCCTAATTCTCCAGAGCGGTCCTTAGCCCCACCCCCTTTTTGCCCTCAATCCACACTTTGGCGAAGTGACCTAGAGTGAGTCTGGGCAGTCAGTAGGCCATTACACTGAAGTTACCTTTCAAACAAACTCTGGCGCGGTGAGAGTCTGGTGTATAAGCCTCCTTCGCTTCCTGCACTTTCCTTTTCTCAAAACAATTGCTTGTTGCAGTTTTAAATAGTTTTTTTAGCAGCAAGACTGTGAAAACAGCGCAGGTTCCCACCCTTTTTGATGTTGCAGTTACGGTGCAGAGGTGCAAGTTGATGACGTAACCCCTACTGTCCCAATTCTCAATTTTTGCACACTTGTAACCTGCGCACTTCAACCCCTACATGCACTTGTACAAAGTACACACTTCATAGAGGAGCGTAGGGTGTAGTGTGGGTATTTGGACAGGGCCAAGATCTTTTAAAGCGGAGCCTTGAAGGATGATTGGCCGGAGAGAAATGCAGACTTGACGCTGATTGGTGGAGTAGAGCCGCATGGAGGAGTAATTAGACGAAGCTGGAGGAGATGGTGAGTCTTCCATGTTGAATTTTCGTTTAAACTCCATATTTCTAAAAGAGAATTATGTTTGACAATTCACCTTTGATTGTTTTAATCTTGGACCATGCCCTTGGCAAGTGTACTGTGTGTAAAACAGGTGTTTTACCAAATCCCACATGAACTTAAAACTTTTTACCCAAGTCTCCTGACAGCCAGACAAAATGGACAGTGTAAATTAGATCAGAAGGACCACATTTCTCTATGGATATGTTGCCATGGCACCATACTTTTATTCTGCATTTTTCAGGTTGTAAATGAGGCCACTTCTGACCCTGAAAATAATTAATAGGGTAGATAAAATGAATGAATAATTGGGTCAGACTGTAAGGTCACAGCTATTGGGAGCAAGAGTGTTAACAAGACAAAAGAAGCTACCGCTGTGTACAAAGTTTCCTGCTGTTCACTGCCAAGTGGTGAGAGGATGTTAATTTCATCTCACCTCTTTCGCAGTGTGACCTCACAAATTCACATACATGCTCAGATGTCACTCTCGATTAAACCTGGAGGCGAAGTATTGAACGGAGGGCACTCGCTATGGGAAAGAAAACCTGGAGTTTAGTCAGTTTTGTTAATTAACTGCATTGTCCTCAGAGAGGAGACTGCCATTTGTTGAAGCTGGGAGGTTTTGGCAGAGACGCCTGCCTGAGTCAAACTTTCTCAATGGGGTTTCTTTAATTCAGCTTCAAGACTGTAGAGAAGTCAGAAGCCGGCTAATGTCCGTCACCAGTGGGGGACAGCCAACTGTGACTTCAGAACACACAACTGCTTGATCCAGTCTTTGTACACAGACCATGCCACTTTTTTCAGACAAGTAACCCACTGATTAACTAGTTACTATAAGTAAGAAAATCTGTAATCAAAGTAGCTACCTCGTAGGATATTCTGATTGCTGGTCAGACAATGTTGCTAATTTAAATGCACTAAGCATCAGTTCTGTGAAAATGAATGCCTGATTAGAGTTCAGAGGAGAAAAGCAGAAAATATTACATCAGAACAGATCAAATAAATCAAACTGTCACATAATCCTCACATTCAGCCCCCACAATCGACCCCTCCTCCCAACCAGGCTGCGACAGAAGGAGTCACCATGACTCACGCGTTCATCAGATTTTCCTACGTTCAGTTTGCCTCATTTCTCTCCTTCTGTTTGTGCTGAATATTTAATGCAGAGTCACAGAGTTTCATTTCCTAATGTCAACACCCACACAAACTGTCACACAATTGCTCAACTGGGAACAATACCAAGAGCCAAACACAGGAAACAGAAACACTTCCCCTGCAGTGGATTTGAAGCCCTCATACAGCACACTAATGTTTGGGATACCATGGCTCCATATTGCGCTTTTTTGCATGTTCTGATTTGTGGAGCTACATGTATAGATTCAGACTTCTTATTACATCAAAAATGTTGTCTTTAATTATGTACTATGCTGCAACATTTCCATCTCCTTCAAGTAAAATGGTTGGTTTTAGGCACTCTTTAAGATAGGCATGAAACAATATATCCATTTCATAAAGATTTGCTAGTATATTTTTATTTTGATAAATAGAGTAAAAAAATTAGTAGAGTGCAGAATGTTCCAGTTCATGGTTTCATTAGCCCATATATGTTTGTTTGTAAGATTGTCCAATTCTAAGGTGGTCCTAATACCAAAACATGCCTTGAAAATTTTGTTTCATTTTTACACATGTAATAAAAGGTTTCAAAAATCTCAAACAATGTTTAAAATTGAATGTAAATTAGAATATTATATGTTTGAATTTGAACTAGAAACAATTAAATGCTAAATAAGCCTATTTAAAAAAATGTAAAACAGCCCTTGAATTTAGCACACGATTAGAAAGTGCTCTTTGAGTTGGACCCCATTTGCAGAAAGGCAGGCAGAAGGCAGAGGTAGCATGGTAAGTTGACATGTTTAATGTTTAAGGAAGATCTTGCAAATGTAACAGAACATAACATGGACCAAACACAGAACAAGAAAGAAGCAAAACCTAAACGAATTAACAATAGCACCACCTGGAAAGCATAAACAAACGTGATCAGAGGCAAGACTCAAAGCAAAGCTCAAATACCTACAAATCATGACACAGATTGTAAAATTTGGTGCAAATGCTAACTGTAGTGTTGTTAGGCTAACGGTTATCCGATCACGGTATCCTCAGTGCTGACAAAATGTTCATATCTTCTGTCACCTTTTAGTTTTTCTTTTCTTTTTTAAACAAATATTACAAAATATACATAGATGAAGATGAAGTCATGCTGACATCAACTGGATAGCTTTTTGTGAGACAAATTTAATTTGACAAAAAAATGTTGTGGCATTTGATTCCCTACCTTAAGATCCTTTCAAAGTCAATTTACGTTATTGACTCTGAAATCACCTGTGCCCATTTTACAACATTGTCTATCTGTGTCATATTGTGGTTTGCAGGCAGACCAAAGTGCAGACAAGAGCTGGGCATCAACACGTTTCCAGAGATTTTCCAAAGAAACCAAACAAGGCAATTAATTCTCAGAACAGGAACGTAGCACAAACGGAACATAATCAAGGGTAGTGAACGAGAGGAACCAGCAATGAACAGAGACACCAAACCAACTAATATACTGGGGAAAGACAAAGGCAGGTAATCAAGGGAACTGAAAACAGGTGCGACAAGGAGGCAGGGGAGCAGAAGGAACAGGTGAAACAAATAACCAATAAAGAGAAACCAAGACCTAAGCAGAACAATAGACTAAGATAAAATAACCAAAACACAAGAAATCTAGAATAACCAAGAGGTAAAGGAAACAGAGGAACTGGAGGGAACAGAAGAATAACAAGAACCTAAGGCCTAAGCAAAAGGAAACCCTGACTACAAGTAAACAAACAAACACTGATAGAAACAAACTGAGAATGAAGCCGAGGACTAGAATAAAAGTAAACAATAACTCAAGCTGACCTAACAGGAAGCAAAACTGGAACACTAGAAACTAAACATAAAGAATTAAGCTAGACAGAACAGAATAAGAACACAGAAAGGGAATAAAGACGAGGAGGAGCACAGAGATACTAAAGGGGAGCTAACGAATCCAGGAGAACAAAGAACCCTAATACAGTGACTAATCATAATAATAGAACCATACAAAGTAATAAGGAAACAACCATAAGGAAACTTAATGAGGGAGGAGAACAACAAAACACCAGGAGGCAGTAGAGGGAGAACAAACTAATAAACTTAATAGAAACATCTAGACAAAATAAACCATCACAAGAAACCATAAAACAAAGTCCAAAATGTCACTCCGTGACAATTTGCCTTGCATAACTATGCATATGAAATCTGCTACTTTAGGTAATGAACACTTCAGCAAAGCCAGGCTGGCATGTGATTTTTGGAATGTGTTGAAAAATTAATGAGAGTTACAAATTTTGGTTTGGAACTATGCAAATCTAGACCAAAAGTTAACATTATTTTGTCTCATCCTATATTATCTAGACATTCTGTCTAAATTCTTGAAAGATTGACTCAACTCAGCAAGCCGGATGCTTAAACCTTTGATAATTGAACTTTTAGCTCAAGATTCAATTTTACCCATTTCCTCACAATACACATGCAATATAAATAACCAGTGCACAATATAGTTGACACTCATACTTGATGTGGTGATGTTGTTGATTATGATAATTTTGATGAATGTCTGTCTAGAAACACCAATACATGGCAAGATATGTTTCCACAATGTGGCTGCAAAAACCAATCCCCTTTTCAATTACTCGAGTAGACAATGTTACACTATGACATGCGTTTGAAAAAGAAAAACTAGCATTGTAGAATCAGCGAGTGACCATAGTGCTGTTATATAAAAGGGTATAGCTTGTGCCTTCTCCACTTCACACCAACTTGGCATTTCAGCTCAGCAACTACTCCATTGGCAGCTCAACAATAAAAGCTGGCAAGTTGGTTTACCTTAGTCCCTACACAGGTGACACAGATTTCAAAAATACATCTGTTGTACAGATGTAAATAATTTTAAAGAAAGCAGTTATATCAAGTCTCCTTGGCACTTTAGATGTATTTTATATCTCGTGTCAGCCAGAAAACAACACAGCAAGACCCAATTCTATTTTGGTAATGGCAATGCCCCAGACACATGTCTGGTTCCAAAATATATGATCCCATAAAAATATTAGACTCCTGCATCACTTTACAATGCATACACGCCCGTAAAGGCTCGACTCTTAACTAAAAGTCAAACGGCTTCACTTACTGATTAATCCAGCTAATAGTTATTGACCACTTTGGGGCGCCCATAGAGCATTAACATCTCATTTCCAGATGATCAGTAGACTCTGAAGAAAAATATACAAAATTGTGTCTTCACAGAGCAGAATACTGTGAATTTCACACAATTGATTCTAGTATTTATGCACAATTCAAGACAGGAGTGCATTAAAGGTAAAACACATTCTTTAAAGAGATAACAGGACCTTCACAAAAATCTTTATTCCGTCTGAACACTTTAAGCCCATGAGCCAGCTTTATTGGCTATATAAGATTAGGAAGGCCTTGTCTTGATTAATTCCAAAACAACATGTTGAAAACTGTACTTTTTAGCTAATATGTCCTATCCAAGTTTGGATTAAACAGATATGTTGAGAGTCCGATTTGTTAAGTCAACCCAATTACCTTTCATACAAATTTAGTAATCAATACTAAAAATAGAATTATTTTAATTTTTTACTTTTCAGCAATATTATTGATTGTTGTTTAGATTAACTGTAAAGTCCTTTTGATAATGAAGCTTGCTTATTTTACAGTTGCATGAATTAAAAGGTTTCAATTATCTTGTTAATTTTTATCCATGATCACAATGAATTATGGTTAGATGCACATGTAACTTATTGTACTTCAAGAACAATGAACCTGAAACTTTGTCAGGTCCACAAAACCACAATAAAGACAGCCCCCAAAAAGAAGAGATGTCCCAGTAATGCATATCTGCCCATCTTTAATTGATGTGAAATATTTTATTATTACATCTATAACATGCAAATCTGATAGGATCTTTAGCACAGAAGGCAGAAGCTGTAGAGTAGCACTTTCTATTTATCAGCTTAATATGTAGAAAATATTAAGGAAAACTAAATGGAAAGAAAGCCAAAACGGCCCACAATTTATTACACGATGAAATGAGAGGGAGAAGCATAAAGAAACAAAAGAGAAAGCTCAAACTATGACAAGTCATGTAACAACAACCTGCCATCTGAGTAGTTTAAGCTAATTACAAATTCAACAAAATAAATAAACAGTTAACCTCAGAAACCCCAAGGAGCAGACCTCACTTTTAATGTGCTGTACAGGCAAAGCCATTATAAAGCAGTACTGCAGCTTGATTTGGAGTTGAAATAGAAGGGGATTCCAACATATGCTGTTGATGGAATATTATTTTTGCACATCTGCATACACGATTAAGCTCGTAGTTAGCTTGCCCAGGTAAAAAAAATTACAGTTTGGACAAATGAGCTTTCACCGGAGTTGCATGAAATCTGTTTGTCTTTATGTGAATTTACAGGGAAATATGTGGAGACTAGATCCAAGATGGTCTGGTGTTTGCCAATGCTGGGGCGAGATAACAAGTTGGGCTGGTATTTAAGTGTATATGTGTGCTACCTCATTGGTGCTGCCACATTGTTCTCAATTCAAGAAAAAAAATATAAAATACCAATGTTGTTGGGACCCGATTTCATAACAAGGACCTATGTGCAGACCCGAGGAGGCAGAAAATATTTCTAGGGTTGAGGGACAGCTGTGAATTAAGTTTAGGTCATGACTGGAATCTGGAATGATGTGGTTATGATTGTCAATAACTGACCTATTAAGGATACATGTGCTAGCTTGTCTGACACCAGCACCACAGGGTTCCTGGTCCTAACTTTCCAACCTCTGTCCCCTCTTCCTCTAAATACACCCACAGATAGCAACCAGCACACAGTCAGATTTCTTCCTAAAACACTAATCCTATTGCTATGCACAAGGCAGTATTTCCAAAGAAACTCCCATCAGCCTACCTGTCAAGCTCCCCTGGATCAACTCTCTAGTGGGTACATGGAAACACATGCAACCCGGTAGGGAGTTAAATCATCCCAAAGTCTCACGACTGTGGGCTTGCATTTGGATGCTAGTTGAATCCAAAACAAAAGCATTTGGCTTGCCTTGCAAAAGTAAGCATACCCCTTAAACATTAAATCATGTTATATCACATACTCATACTGTTATAGTGGTATTTTGTGAGCTGACAAACACAAAGTAGTGCAAAATTGTGAAAGCAAGTGATATTTTATTTTATGTTTTAATAGTAGAAATCTAAAAGGCGTGGCATGCCTTTCCATTCAGTGTGAAGTCAATACTTTGTAGAACCCCCTTTCGCAACAATTACAGCTGCAAGTCTTTTGGGGTAAAATCAGTACCATTACATCTGGAGGCAAAATTTGTTTCTCATCCTTCTTTGCAACCAGATCAAACTCAAGTCATATTGGATGGACAGTATCTGAAAACCCAAATTTACTACCCCTGCCAGTTTGACTGAGGTCTGACTGAGGTTTGACTGGGCTACTTTACCATGTGTAGCAACAGCCTACTGTCAGATGTGACACTTATTTTCTCTCCAGGTCAACCCAAATTGTCTTTTCTAATTTGCAGGCTTACAGGGAAACAATTTTGCAGTGAGACACAAAGCTTTGAGGCATTAAATTAAAAACCGAAAATGCTATAGTCTGTTTTACACGAGACGTCTGCATGTTTCCCCTTTTTTCTCTATAACTGAGTAATCTTCAGAGTTAAATCATTATTGTGAAGCTGTGATTGTTAATAATGTTTGTCACACTTTTAAATAAAAATGCTGTCATTAAATGATTATAATTAAATGTTTGGAATTGTTTTTTATGAGTATATCAACATTTCTTGGGGTTTTGTGTGAAAATACCTTCATAATTTAGTTTGGTTGGTTTAGTTGAGGGTTTATTTTTAGTCAAGAGATTAAATTAGATTTTGTTATTAATTGTATGATGGTTTTACTATACACTAATATACATTAAAAATAAATATGTTTTGATCTAAACCAATCAATTATAGCTCTAGCTGTATGTCCTGCTGAAAGGTGAACCTTTGCCCTAGTCCCAAGCAGTGTGGTTTTTGGCAGACATCTTAGTTTTAGTCTTAGTCTTTTGGACGAAAATACTTATAAGTTTTAGTCACATTTAGTCATTTTTATATGTAATTGTTTTAGTCCACTTTCAGTTCACAAAAACTCAAAAAGGTTTTGGTTTAGTTTCAGTGAGTTTAAGTAAAATTGTGATAGAGAGGGGAGACATTCTCTCTCTCCATATACAAAGTACACGGAGATACTTGTACTTGAGCACAGTTTTGCTCAAAATATTGAAATGCACACAACATTATGGGTGACATACCAGAGTTCAAAAGAGGACAAATCGTTGGTTCACGTCTTGCTGGCGCATCTGTGACCAAGACAGCATGTCTATGTGATGTATCAAGAGCCACGGTATCCAGGGTAATGTCAGCATACCACCAAGAAGGACGCACCACATCCAACAGGATTAACTGTGGACGCAAGAGGAAGCTGTCTGAAAGGGATGTTCAGGTGCTAACCCGGATTGTATACGAAAAACATAAAACCACGGCTGCCCAAATCACGGCAGAATTAAATGTGCACCTGAACTCTCCTGTTTCCACCAAAACTGTCCGTCGGGAGCTCCACAGGGTCTATATACACGGCCGGGCTGCTATAGCCAAATGTTTGGTCACTCATGCCAATGCCAAACGTCGGTTTCAATGGTGCAAGGAGCGTAAATCTTGGGGTGTGGACAATGTGAAACAAGTATTGTTCTGTGATGAGTCTACCTTTACTGTTTTCCCCACATCCGGGAGAGTTACGGTGTGGAGAAGCCCCAAAGAAGCGTACCACCCAGACTGTTGCATGCCCAGAGTGAAGCATGGGGGTGGATCAGTGATGGTTTGGGCTGCCATATCATGGCATTCCCTTGGCCCAATACTTGTGCTAGATGGGCGCGTCACTGCCAAGGACTACCGAACCATTCTTGAGGACCATGTGCATCCAATGGTTCAAACATTGTATCCTGAAGGCGGTGCCGTGTATCAGGATGACAATGCACCAATACACACAGCAAGACTGGTGAAAGATTGGTTTGATGAACATGAAAGTGAAGTTGAACATCTCCCATGGCCTGCACAGTCACCAGATCTAAATATTATTGAGCCACTTTGGGGTGTTTTGGAGGAGCGAGTCAGGAAACGTTTTCCTCCACCAGTATCACTTAGTGACCTGGCCACTATCCTGCAAGAAGAATGGCTTAAAATCCCTCTGACCACTGTGCAGGACTTGTATATATCATTCCCAAGATGAATTGATGCTGTATTGGCCGCAAAAGGAGGCCCTACACCATACTAATAAATTATTGTGTTTCAGTTTCATTGTCCAACCCCTGTATATAACATTTAATTGGAGTGAACAACAGCTTTACCACCCATAGACGTGTGTTACTTCTGTTTTCAAGACACCTTCCATATTATGTACGCAATAAAAACGTCCCAACAATGTAAACAAGCAGAAATATCATCTATTGTTTTATCTAGCGAGCGTGAAACAATCTCAAGTCCCTCAGGTGTAATGAAACGGAATCAGACTCTGGCATGTCGATTCCCATACAGAAGACCGTTAAACAAATTTTAGGCACAACAGCTGTAGGTTACACAATCTTCCATATCCCCAATAAAATAAGAGAAATCTGAGATCTGTCACTCAATATCAATGATGCAGCCTCTGGATTTTGTTTATCTTGTCTAACCTTCAAATCCAATGAAGAGAAAGTGGAGGCAGCCAACGCATGAGTGCAAAACAAATACAGTGTTTTCATTCCCATTGCAGCGAGTGACAGGGAGAACAAATAGCAGGGATTTCTAAATGCTCCATCTCCCTCCATCCATTCTCTTCCTCTCCCACTTTCCTCCCCCTCCACTCTACTCAGCTGCAGATGGTGTATACCATATTAGATGTTTTCTTTTAGCACATCAAACCAGAGGTCACAGCTGCAGTGCTCCCAAACCAGGCGCAGATGTGTCGGCACAGTTACCTGACAACCAGTGCAGATGGAGTGCTCCCTCTAGCTCTCTCTTTCAGGCTGGAAGTGAAAAGCACAAAATACAAGTGTTGTTTTGCCAGAAACTATTTTGGTTCCCCTGAGAACGGCAAAGAGATCAGAGGAACGGAATAAAGACAAATTTGCTAACTTTTCTGTCGAGAGTTTTTGCCACCTAGAGCGGCTGGAGCTCTGACAGAACTCACATAATACAGAAGCAGGTGGGGAGTGTAGCACATATTAACAAAACCGGAGACAATGTTGCATAAAGAAAGACACGGTCATGCATGAATATTGATGAATAAGATGATTTATTTATGTTTTATCTTTGACAGAAACAGAGAATGCATGCTATGAAGCTTGGCCTACAGAGTGCCAAGGGGAGAAGGCCTTGTCAGCATTATGTTTGGTCTGTCAGATAGATTAACATGGTAAAATATGTACATACTAAAAACACTCAGCCATTTACATGATCAGGCTGTCCCAGCGTGCAGCTGCAAGCATGATTCCAGCAACAGCAATAGAAGATGGATACGAACAAAAACGCACCACAGTAACGAGATCTACATCTGTAGTTTAGCAACTACTTATAACCTACAGCAAGGGAAGGCTGTGCATGACTGAGACTCTAGTGAACTCATCTGAATATGGACGGACTTCCAAACAGATGTTCTGCTAAAAAAACTAAATGTGTGAATATATTTTCAACTGGATTTCTTAATTGTACAGCTTAAGGGAAACTCTATCATGCTCACCCCTTTAATCTGTAAACTATTTACATAACTTAGCTAGTTCCTGAAATTAAGATGGCTCTTTCCCGGTGGGACCTTCAGTGACATGATGATTCTTGGTTTGGTTATTAAAATGCATATATAAAGCTTTGCAATTCATGATTGGAAACATCCATTTTTATGAAGTTTTCTTTTCAATTACTCCACATCATCACTGTACGGAAACATTTACAAGGATGCTTAATGTAAAACAGAAAGAAAAAGAAGAAAAAGCTTTTATTTGAAAGAAACTGCAACAGAATAAACCCATACAATTTTTAGCAAACCAGTTTACAGTCAATAAGGTATAATCCCATTAAATTCAGTTTATTATGTACATCACAAAGCTTTGTTTTCATCCTCATAAGCAAAGCATCTCATACCCATGCGTTTAATCATCTTATATCAGTTTTCTGTTGGTAGTTATGTAGTTTTGATGAGTTAAAGAGATATGTAATCATAAGAGCACTGTAAGTTCAAGTATAATTTTATTTAATTGAATTGTATTGTAATAAACCCAATATATATTTGATGTACACCTGATTATACTGACTATTGAAAAAGTGCTTGACAGTTCATATTATAGCGTTTAGAGATTCCCGAGGCACAGTGTGAAGGTGTTTTTAAGAATGGACAACACGTTTCTATGCAAATCTTACAATAAAGATACGTCTCATTAGCTCCGTTTAGATTCGACAGAAGCCTGGATACTAAAACGTTAATCTTTGTAGAGATTTTTCTACAACACCTCTACTGCTTAATTGAAACCTTTAACACACACGGAACAAATTATGCTAAACCGAGACAGACCAGATTGCAAGCCAATTGACGTGACAATGCTTGTGAACAAAACAGGTTGGAAAAGGATTGCTGGATCACCTTAATTCAAGCAGTTTAGTAGAAAATAACAGGTGTATTTTTTTATGCCCCAGGTGATGTGTTTTACCCATAAAACTATAAAGCATAGAAAAAAACTAGGTTAACAAATTTCAAAAATACAAATAGACTTGTTTAAAGGGTAATCTTATTTCTTACATTTCACATACAGAAACATCTAGATCTGGGTACCTTCGTTCAACACAGTTGTGAATTATGAATATGAATATTTTATTTAATATTTAATTTTATTACCTTAATATTTTATTAAATAATATTTCGGTCTGTTCAGAGTTGTCCTGTGAATACCAGCCCAATAAGGCGGTGGTATTAGGACAAATGGAAAGGGAGGAGCCAAGCTCTGGCATTATTGAACAGCAAAACTCTGTACACACACAGAATGAATTCACAGAATTTATTAGAATACAAGGTTTGGGGACCAGTGGATTTTGTCTCTTCTTTTTGCAGATGACGTGGTCCTGCTGGCCCCCTCTAGCTAAGACCTACAGCATGCGCTGGGGTGGTTCGCAGCCAAGTGTGAAACGGCTGGGATGAAGATCAGCTCCTCCAAGTCCAAGGCCCTCTTCAGGTTGGAGGGTAGTTCCTGCCTCAAGTGGAGGAGTTAAAGTATCTAGGGGGTCTTGTTCATGAGTGAGGGGAGAATGGAGTGGGAGATTGACAGACAGATCGATGCAGCTGCCGCAGCAATGGGGACGCTGTGCCATTCCGTTGGGGTTGAAGAGAGCTGAGCCGAAAAGCGAACCCTCACCTCACCTACCCTCACCAATGGCCATGAACTTTGGGTCATGACCAAAAGAACAAGATCCCGGATACAAGCGGCTGAAATGAGCTTGCTCTGTAGGGTGGCCTGGCAATCCCTTAAAGATAGGGTGAGGAGCTCGGCTATCCTACACATCGAGTGGAGCCAGTTGAGGTGGCTCGGGCATCTATATCGGATGCCTCCTGGACGCCTTCCTTGGGAGGTGTTCCAGGCACACCCCACCAGGAGGAGGCCCAGGGGATGGCCCAGGACACTGGAGGGACTATGTCTCTCGGCAGGCCTGGGAACACCTTGGGCTCCCCCCGGATGAGGTGTGTCTGGGGAGAGGGACGTCTGGGTGTCTCTACTGAGTCTGCTGCCCCCGCGACCCGGTCCCGGATGAAATGGAAGAGGACAAGTACAATAATTTATTAACAAAACTAAGTAAACTCAAAGTCAAACATATTTCAATCAACAAACTCTTTACTATGCTGAAACAGCCCAACTAAACTATCAAGCACAATGAAAGCATAAGGAAGATTGATTGGCTGTGTACAATAAAAAGAACTTAATCAAAGATGATGATGACAACCATGACTGAAAGAGTGATGTTATGTTTGAGAACCACTGATTATTTTGAAGAATCTGGAAATGAAGTTCAGTTAGATAGATATCAAAATAATATTTGAGGAAATATTAGTTTGATAATAAGAACCAAACCTTTCTAGATAAATGGGTCTCAATGATGTTTAATTAGCTGCCTTTATTTATTAAAATAATATTTATGAAAATATTATTTTGAATTAAAACCAAACCCTTTGGATAAATAGGGCTTAATGGTGTTTAATTACTTATCACGTTTGGTAAAATAATATTTAAGGAAATATTATTTCCTAGATTGGAAACTTCCTTCCTGGGTAAATGATCTTCAGCTGATTCACAAAGTGGGCGAGCACATGTTTTTAGCCGTTAGTGGTTATATTTATCAAAACACGCTTAAAGTTGGTTACCAGAATTAAACACATACCTTTAAAATACCACTAATAAAAGGGTTGAAATGCGTAAGCGTGGATGTCATGTTATGGCTGATCTTCTGTGTTTAAAAACCATCCTTTAAGTAAAGTTTGTCTTAACTTCAAAAACACAACACAGAACACATTATTAGCTGAGTTTATCAACACAAACCAAAACAAATGTCAGTAAACGAACATTATTTAGATTATTTAATTCTAAACTGATCTTCTCCGCCCAAACACTACCTCTTATGTGAACTGTGCTGGAGATAAGTTGTCCTGGGCATTGAGAAAAACATCCATGTGTGGGTAAACAAAGGGTTAACCTGCAGCTTGGGGGGTGGCTTGTTATGTCGGCCCGGCCGAACCGTACGGCGGAGGCATGTTTGGCTCCATGAGTGGCCGCGATGTCGCTACCTGGATGAGCACGTAAGAAGGCATGTGATGCGGTCCCACCTTTCTTTTCCAATTAGGGCTGCTTCTGGAGGCCTCAGAAGAAAAGTCAGGTCATGCTTGTCGCATTATACCCTTTATATGAATGAATGCCGGATACTCAGCCAGCAAATCATTACTTAACTTTGTTGCATATGATCGTAGTCACTCTGGATCCAAATTGAAGAGTTAAGTATGCTTGCCAGCAAGGAGACATGCAATTTGTCTCTCCTTCCAGCTCTGCTGGGGACCTGTGTGGAAGAGGTCTGTTTGTTGGAATGCGGGGTTTTTATTCAAACAGTGACGTTACGGGAAGTCCGCTGTTACTCCCTTCTTTTTACTGTTCCTGGCTGTGCTGGAAGTAGGTTCATGCGATTTATTTTGAAAGTTCCAGAAAAGTTCTTACTGGCCTTTAATGTTGTAACCCATGGCTGGGGTCCCAACACACTAAACCACCCTGCTGCATTTCTTATGCCCCTTGAGTGGTATCATGGAATCGTCCAGTTAAAAACAGAGCATTGTGGTATGTTAATTGGTGCAAATCAAGTACCAGTAACACTGGTAGGAAGTGTGGCGTATTAAGGTCCCTTACATATCCATTAGACAAAATGTCCCATTAAACAAAGAAACATTACTGTATCAATGGCTCATCTGACTTGGCGTAGAATCCTATACACCCCTTAGTTCTGTTTTGCTGCTCTCAAACGCAGTCATACATTCAGTTATATCACAACAGAATTGATGAAGTGCACTAAAGTCAAAAATGCAGAATACACAAAATGTATTTGTGGTAAGACAAAAATATCTTAGTTGAATATACAGTGAAGACCAGCACAAGGAGATTTAGTAGGACATTGGGATGAAGCAAATTTCTGTGCAACCACAGAAATAATACATAATTATATGTGATGTTTATATGTGTGTTCAAGAAGATAAATTATGAATTCCATCTTTATTCAGTCATGACTTTCATGTTGATTTAGTTTTATTTTGCCTTGTACATGTGCACATCATGCTGAAATCATTGATGTCTGCTGGAGCAAGACTAGCTGTATTCCTCTAACTGAACAGTCCCTGACGAGTCCAAATTGGAGCCTGGCCTATTGTTGTTTCTTCCTTACTGCTCAGCACCGCCTCAGCTGCCAGGAATACTGTTCCAGTTTAAACTCTGACCCCTGATGGTGCTCTATGGCCACCCAGACAAACAAGCCAGAAGAGCTGGAGGGCCTCCACAAGATCTCCCACTGCGTGGTTGGGGTGGAGACACCGGTAACCGAGAGGAGCATTGATCTTGTGTGTGGGTGTGCTTAAGTGAATCAGTGAGAGGTAATAAAAGTAGAACGCATGCACTAGTGCACTTATATGATCATGTGAACACATGCAAATTTAGCTCCAGCCAGGATTATAGACTTTTTTCCTTCAGAGTGTTTGGCTTTGTAGTATTTACCCCCTGGCAGATCTCCAAATTACATCTAGTTAACTGGAAATGTGAACCCAGGAAGCCAGACGGTGCCAAGAAGGCTTGTCCTTTGATCAAATTGCCAGCGGAGCAGCGGTGGTCTGCAGTACAGTACAGCAGGTTGAATGGGCCTAAGTTACCTTTACTGTCATGGCTTAATTTGAAAAATTAGCACAATAAGGAGATTATAGTAGGAAATGGGTTTTTAGACCAACTGGAAAGAAAGAAAGTGAACTAAACACATAGCTTGTATCCACACTGTCTAGACATTTTTATACTCAACAGACATTTTGTCAAGGAAACTCAAAAAACTACTTTTAGCACGTATTGTGCAATAAGAATTTGTAAAAAGAAAACCTTAGAAAGGAAATGTAGCAAATATTTGACAAAAGAATGAAATATATGTGAGTTTACTTAATGACAGTAAGGTTCAACTATAATGTTAAGGCCAGACAAAAGGTTCAGCTCAAGGTTTTTGGTACATGAATTGCTGGATAATAAAATGCAAATTCTGTTGACAAGCATTCAAAGTATAATAGGAAATGTTTTAATCTTTAATGTATACAATAAGTGCTTTTGCTAATGCTTTCGAATTTTTATTATTTTTTTGTAAGAGGAGGGGACAGATTAAATATATTATTATAATTATATATTATAATTTATTATAATTTGAATAAACTGAGAGTTACAAGTGCTGTGAAATAGTCTTTGCCCGCTTCCTGTTCTTGCTTTTTTAGTCACATTTATATGTTTGCCTAAATATCCATGTATTAAGGGTGAAAAAAAGCTCTCCAAACCCATCTGACCCTATGTGAAAAAGTAATTATCCCCAAAACCTAATGGGTTCTGAGAATGTGCAACCCTTGATGGCATTAGCTGGCACAAAATGTTTTCATAACTGGCAGTCTTTTACATCACTGTGGAGTAATTTTAGCCTACTCTTCTTTGCAGAGTTGTTTTATTTTAGTGACCTGAGAGTTGTTTTTCTTTTTTACATTTTTACGTATTTAAGGTGCTACAGAATTCCAATCACATTTAAGTTTGGACTTTGACTAGGCCATTCTGAAATATTATTTTAGTTTTTTATGAGCCATTCAGGGGTGGACTTGTCGTTGTGTTTTGAATCATTGTCCTGCTTTGTATTGTGCACTTAAGCTTAAGGTCACAAACTTATGGATGGACATAATCCTTCAGGATTTTACGCGAGCACGCTGCGTAAGGACATCAGGGATAAAATAGTAGACCTGCACAAGGCTGGGATGGTCTACCGGAAATTAGCCAAGCAGCTTGGCATCAAGCCAATAACTGTCTCAACTACAGTCTCAAAGAGGACCATTAGTAACATACCAGGCCGCCATGGATTAAAATCCTGCAGTTCATGCAAGGTCCCCCTGCTCAAGCCAGCACATGTACAGGTCCATCTGAAGTTTGCCAATGCCATCTGGATGATCCAGAGGAGGTATGGGACTAGGTCATGTGTACTGATGAGACAAGAATTTAGCTTTTTGTCTAAACTCCACTCGCCGTGTTTGGAGAAAGAAGAAGGATGGGTACAACCCCAAGAACACTATCCCTACCATGAAGCATGGAGGTAGAAACATCATTCTTTGGGGATGCTTTTCTGCAAAGGGACTGCACCGTATTGAGGACAGTATCCTCCCCTCAATACGGTGTACTCCCCCCTGTGTCAGATACTTGTTCTCCCCACTATATCTCAACAACTGTTCATTTCAGTGGTATGAATTTACTTTTTAAAATATTTTATCAATGTCTCCTTTGTATTAATGTGATTGGATTTATCATGACAATTCCTTGTCACGGGCACTTTAAAGTGTATCACTTTTCTTGCCCTTGCAGTTGGAATATTGTATGTGTATTTGGGTCAAGGGTGTGGAATTCATGGTGTTGTGTCAGAACTTGATGTCTTGCTTTTGTAATGAGTTTTTCAATATGTCCAACAAAAATCTGTAGCAACTTGGCTTTTTTGACAATTAAATGATGTATACAATCTTGATATATTCATTGGGAATCTGTGTAGGGGCATTTTTTTTTTTTAATCTCAGAAACACCACTGAAACTGATTCCCAATAGTTGAATAAATGTTAGATGAACATTAACAATCTCCCTGTAGTTGAACCAAGATTTTGATTCCCCCTTATAACAAAACTGTTTTCTTTGAAAGTTTTCTCTCAAAGGTGTTTGAGACCTCATGTTGACCAGCCATTTCTTAATTACACTGCAAACTGAAGATGTTCTGCTATCCTTTAACAGCCTTTGTGGGATTTAATTATTAAAAACTAGAGAGTGCCGAACAGCAACAGAAGCCAAAGGCTTATGATTGTTGAGCGAAAGTTTGGAAAATCAGTACTTGGAAAGGCATTAAATCTGCATCAAATGGTGATGAACTTGATACAACATGAAAAGGTAATCAATGTCTTGGTAAATGTTAGCTGAGAGATAGAATTCCTAAATATGCCAAACATTTGAAAAGCACTAATGTTGATGAACATTATAAAACTGAAAATACAGTGTTTCACAGACCTCCTTTTTACCAAGGTTATTAAACAATTGTCTGACAGTTTTTGCTAGGATTAGTTGCGATGCCCTCTACCACAACTGTTACAAAGTTTGGTTATAAGTACTTTAGTACTGCTAATGGTAATCATAATGGATCAATTTAGGCATGATGATTTAACATACGTTGTTGTACATTTCTGACATGAGTGTGAGATCTTGAGCCAGTCAGATTATACCAGCACCTTTACTTGACATGATATTTTTTCTGCTTTGGAGCCCTGAAGTTTATTTGGACAGCCATGTCTTGGTAGATTTTCAATTGTGCCATTTATTTTCATTATCAGGTATGTGGGATGCTTTATAACTTAACCCTGTTATAAACTCCTCGAGCTAGATTTATATTAAGGATAAATTACTCAGAGATAGATGCTATTTGCTACTGAGGTGGTGTCTGAGGGCAATTTGTAGCCCTGGATTTTATTTAGGGGTGTTAGAGTAAAGCATACAAATAAATGCCATACTTGTCAAGTGTTTATTTGTAAAAGGTTTAGAAAACCATGTATAATTTTCTTTCCATATCAAAGTTATGTGTTCGTCTAACACATAAAATATCAGTAAAATACATAGAAATGTGGAACAGAATGGGAGAAAATAACATCAGTAATATACACAAAGAAAATGAGGCAGCTTGTGCCTTTTTTGGAGTACAAATAATGTTCACTAACTGTGCTCATGAGAATCCCAGCTGTTATGGACAACTTCAGGATTAAAGTTGGTAAACTGAGAGAAAAATGCCATGAGGGCAATTACCACAGTTACCATGATGAAAACAGCAGCAGAGTGCAGCTTGCAGCCACAGGCTAGTGGGAACTAGGTGCTCAAAGTCTGGTGAAGGCCACCTGCTGTAGAGCTGAATGGAGGCTATCTGCTGCAAGGCTAGAGCTAGGCTAGCTTGATGATGTAGGGTGGATAAAATAAACCTCAGAGCAGAGTGACAGAAGTATGCTGCAGCGCAGGGTGGATACAGTGGGTTGCAGAACAGGGTACAAGTGAGTCTCGGGCTATAGAGCAGGGTAGATGAAGTAGGCCTCAGGCTCTGGGGCAAGATGGATAGAGTAGGCTGAATGGAGCACACCTCAAGCTATGAAGTAGCGTAGATGAATAGAGCCAGCCTCAAGCTATGGAACAGAGTAGATGGAGTAGGCATAGATAAAAATAGACCCAAAGCCACTGTGATTGTACTAGGACAAAATGTGAAAAAACTCAAGGGTTATGAATACTTTTGTAAGGTAATGTACATGTTGAATAAAAAAAAAAAAAAACATGTTTTCCTACATGCACTTTTTTGGTTTTACTTAATTAATGGGTGAAGCTCACTTAGGTTTAAATACAGCATTACTATTTAGTAATCATGAATGTATTCTTCACACCCAGAGAAAGATCATTTCTGTGTGGCTCAGAGGTAAATATTCCACAAATTTGCCATCTGTCGAAGTCCGAACTGAATTAAGTTGTTTCAGCTCGCAGTCTACTTCACATTTGTAATGAGGGCTGCATGAAACTTTCTGGCAGCTGAACGCAAAACAGGCACATATCTTTATCCAACAAACTTCCAAATGACAATCCCTCTACCCATCTTTCCTCTCCTGTCGAACAATTAGTTCCAGTATTAGCATATGCACTCTATTTGCATGAGCAACAACTCATTTCTGGTGTCATCACACAGCTGTTGATGCAGATTAGCCAGACTAACAGTCAGAGAAATATCAATCTTATGTTGTGGCTCAAAGTTGAATAAGTGTTTGGGAAAAAATGAAATACTGCACCTACAGCTCATCTTCTTGTCATCTGAAAGGGGCCTCGGTGCTGACAACATTTCAAGCCATGCTGGACGGCAGGATTTCTTTATGTCAAAGCCACAGCCCGGAGTGAGCATTCTAAAGGGTTGGGGTGCATTCAGAGTATGTAGGAGTTATTTCCTGTTTGCTTCTGTGACAAATTATGCCATCTGGATATGTGCCTAAAAACATTCCAATAAATCTAAATAGCTTCTGCAAAATTTTGTTTAAATTTATCACAATCTAAAGTGAGTGATGTTGCACACAGACGTGAAGAATTGTCCAGGTTGTAAAAATGTGAGCAATAACCTTTACAACTAGTGGCACTCACTTTGAAACTGGGCAAACTATGCCTCTGTTATGTTAAGGTATAAATTTCAATAAGGAAGCCTAAGTAATCTAATAATTGTTTTTAAGAATAGAATGTATGAAAGCACAATTTTTTGCTAATCAGTAAATAAATCCTATGGGTCAGTTTGCCCCTTTGCTGATTACTACCCTCATTTTATACAAAAGCATGACCACTTTATTCTTTTCCTTCATGCATGTAAACAAACCATTTGTACTCATGCAGTTAAATGATTGTGTTACTGTTTATTTTACATTGTACCTCAAGTGCCTGTTAAATCAAATTTTTATGATAAATCTAATTACATTTATGGTCATTTACAGACATCCAATGGCCCCCCAGGGCATGGGAACCCTGGGAGGACCACCTCCGGGACTACCGCAACCCCCCCAGAACAGAGCCGAGGAGAGCCCTGGGGAACCCACCCAGCAGCCAAAGTGCAGAAAGCCCCAAGGAGCTGCAGTGACGAGCCCACAGCCCCACTGGCAGCCGCCTATGCTGGACCAGACCAAGCCATGGACCAAGAGACCTGAGACCCTGGAGCACATCACCCCTCAAGCAGAGGCCCAAAAGAGCCAGGGGCCCCAGGCCCTGGCAAGCAGCCACCAGGAGTAAGCAGGCACATACCAAAGCACCCTGCCCCGGACACCGAGAACCACCAATACACCAGTGGGTAGAGACACCAGCCACCGGCAGGGAGTAGGAGCAGCCCAAGACCCAACCTGACACAAAACAGGTGCACGCAGTCACAATCACACATTCCCACCCTCATGCGTACACGTAAAAACACTCATACCCACACAACCAAAGTACAGACACACAACAATGGATGTTGTATACTCACCATACAGTAGACCGCCCCAACACCAGCCCAGACTAGTGCCAGCACTGCCTGAACCCGAACGACCCTGGCCCAGACCTCAACCTCCCACTCCAACCCCAGCACCTAACAACCCCCGTCCCCATGTGGAGAGGGACCCATGAATAAGAGAGGGGTCTACCTGGTCCAAAGGAGCCCCCCAACCAGAGCTATCCCAGGACGAAACAGTCCCAGCCCCCTAACGAATTCCGATCTCAACTTCATGAGCCCCCCATTAACCCCAACATGAATTTCCCCACAGGGGCACCCACAACCAGGACACAGATATCAAACACATGCCACTGAACCCAAATGCCATGAAAACCCTCCCCACAGGGGTACACCACTACAGATGAGCTCCACCATCCAGCGCAAGCTCCACACACAGCCCAACTCCAAGCACCCCTGGCACATCCCACCCCCCACCACACAGTGCGGCATGACAGCAAGGCAAGGGCCACCCCAACCATCCCAGCATCCACCCAAAAGTGCAACAGAGCAGACACCACCGAGCACCGTACTCACAGCGGACCCCCCGACCTCACACCAAGACAGGACAAACTCACCGAGCAAGCAGTTCCCGGCCTGCCCCTGCAACAAATACACCACATCACTGCCATTGCAACAACAGCCTCGGGAGAAACACCAACCAGTTCAGCTCCACCCGCGAGCGAACATGGGGCAATTTTTTTCTTTTGTATCCACACGCAACACTTTTGCATTCGCTCGCAATACTATTGTGTCCCCATGCAATACTTTTACGTTCGCTCACAATACTTTTGCATTCGCTCGCAATACTTTTGCGTTCCCATGCTATACTTTTTGTGTTCTCATGCAATAGTCTTTGCGTTATCCCGCAATACTTTGTGGGAGACCTGTATTGAGATTTATTGAGTTTTATTTTGAAATCGGCCTTAAATAAAAGGATCTTCAATCATACTTAAAGACAGTTATTATCCACATGCTGTCAAACTACTGAACTTTGAACAATAATATTGCATGAAACCACATTTGTGACACTTTATTTGCTTACTACTGCTGCATGATGTGTACATTTTTTGTACGCCACTTTTGTTTTTATAGTGATTTGAATGGCTCTTCTTATCCTAAGCATTTAATCGCATTGTTGACTGCGTGTTAACCTGCATATGACAAATAAACCATATCAATGTCATATCAGTGCGGTTTGTTTTGTGAGCATTTTGTCATCTGTGCTGCTGTTCCAAAATGCACAGCTTTCTCAAGGTGATTAACAACTTTTGCGAGCGAACGCAAAAGTATTGCTTGGGGACGCAAAAGAAAAAAAAATGTCCCCATGTCTTCCCGCCGGCTCCGTAAGTTTCCAATCTAGGAAATAATATTTCCTTAAATATTATTTTTCTAAACTTGATAACTAAGTAAACACCGTTAAGACCCATTTATCCAAAAAGTTTAGTTCTTATTCAAAACAGTATTTCCTTAGATATTATATTAATATTTCCTTAAGAATGTTTCCATAAATATTATTTCAATAAATAAAGGCAACTAATTAAAAACCATTAAGCCCTATTTCTCAAAGATTTGGTTCTAATTCAAAATAATATTTCCTTAAATATTACTTTACTATTAGTCAGTCATTTTCTACCGCTTATTCCATAGTGGGTCACGGGGGAGCTGGTGCCTATCTCCAGCAGTCTATGGGCGAGAGGCAGGGTACACCCTGGACAAGTTGCCAGTCCATCGCAGGGCAACACACAAACAACCATGCACACACTCATTCACACACCTAAGGGCAATTTAGAGTGACCAATTAACCTAACAGGCATATCTTTGGACTTTACTATTACCTTAATAATATTTCTTTAAATATTATTTTAATAAATAAAGGCAGCTAATTAAACACTGTTGAGAATTGGTCATTCAGAAGGTTGGTTTTATTCAGCAAATCATTCTTTAAATTATTGTTTTTATAAAATAATGTTTTATCTGATCTTGCATTGTGAATGATTGTTTGAAGGTATACCAATTATTGCTTAAGTTAGTTCCAAGACTAACATAACTTCATTTCCAGATCTTCAAGATAATCCTTGGTTGTCAAACATAAATATTGCATGGTAATATTGCATCACTCTTTCGGTCATGGTTTTCAACCATCTTTGATCAGCTTGTTTATATTGTACATAGCCCATAAGTCTTCCTTATTCTTTTATTCTGCTTGGTAGTTTAGTTGGGTTGTTTTAGCATAAAGAGTTTGTTGATTGAAATACTTTTGACTTTGAGTTGACTTATTTTTGTTAATAAATTCTTGTATTTTAAGAAATTGTGTAAATTTATTCTGTGTGTGCACAGAGTTTTGCTGTTCAATAATGCAAGAGCTTGGCTCATTCCTTTCAATTTTGTCTTAATACCACTGCCATACTGGGCTGGTATTCACAGGACAACCCTTAACAGACCGAAATATTATTTAATAAAATATCAAAGTATTAATATTAAATAATATATTAATATTCATAATCACAACACCTCTCCTGTTGTTTTTTATCTGGTAGTGCCATGTAAAATACAAAGTTTTCTCTTATGGCATCTCCATCCACAAAACGCACATTGGCCAAGAGCTGAGAATGTCCACTAATATCAGCAGACTCATCAAGTTGCAATGCAAATTTCCTACTGATGCATATTTTTTCCAGAACAACTGTTTCGATGTTTGCAGACATGTCATCGATACATCTGGCAATTGTGCTGGTAAGCAGAAAACCATTTCACCCATAGTCAAATCTGCCACTGGTTATAACAGTTAACCCAATGCTATCCTTTAGAACCTTTTTTACTTATGTTTTTTTAGGTTTAACCATTATTATTAGGCTATCCTTATATTTGTATGGATTTTTCTTAACATAAAATTAAAGGGGACATACCATCCTTTTCACCCTTGAATCATTCAGTTGTGGTCTATATAAAGTGCAATGCTTTGGTCTGAATTCCTTGTTATTGTAGCTCCAGAGGCTCCTCTTTAACCTCTGTTCTGAGATGTGTCTGAGAACAACTCATTTTGTTGCGGTCTCTTTAAATGCTAGTGAGGCCCTTTACACCTCGCCCCTTCCAAGTCAAAGAGTACTGAAGTTTAACCAGTTCAACCATTTTTGTAGTTTGATACCGATTATCTGGTACCGCAGAAACAAGACAGAAAGACCAAAAACAATGCAAAACTTTATGTAATAATAATATTCCAAACAAGCAGTACGATTCTGTCCTCAAGGAGCTAAAAGCAGCACACAGCACTAACATTAGCAGAAGGCACATTGCTATCAAAACAATGGCCAGGCTGTCATAACACACAATACATTTGTTGTTGTCAGTATAGCATTATTTGCAGTGTGTCTATTAGCTTTTCTGCAGAAAATACTGTGATGTACCATTTGGAAAAATGTAACAGATTATATAGAACACTGAACGGACTGAAAAATATGACCCAAGCAGAATATAAAGATATCTCAGCAACACCTGGAGAGACTAACTTCAACTTTTCTGCACTCTTACAGACTACAAGTCCAAAAAAAATATTGTTAGAGGCAAAAAAAAAAGTGGATTTTGCATGATATGTCCCCTTTCAGAGCGGAAAAAGACACAAAGTAATTATTCTTTTCAAATCTTTCAAAGTGTGTCTGAGGTATTGTATTTTATTATTTCTAATTTTTTTATTTTGCAAGGTACAAATTAACCTTCATACGACGTCAGCTTCCATTCTACCGTCTCCTAGACACTCGAGACAGACACTGAGACAACTTAAACATATTACACTACTGCCATCAAGCCAATAAGGATTTTTTAAAGTACATTATTAATGTGAAGGGATTGCTAAATGTAGCTGAGATTGATGATATTATGGTTAAAACCAACAAACGTTTGGGCCAGAGTGTGGACTTATCACATGAAAGAAAAACAAAGATAAACAGTAATACCAAAGGGTGAGCCCTGCTGGCTGCAGCAACCCATAACTTATTTCCTGTGTTTGTTAAAACATGAATCTTAATAAAAATGAAATATTAGGTTTAATTTAGATTTGTTTTTATGTCCTAAAGGGCTTTACCCTCTGTCACATTTAAAAAATCTGCAACTTACTTACAGTAAATAATTACAAAAGCAGGACTATTTTCCAGAATTTAACCCCTATTTCTACAAAAAACATTTTTTTCCCTCATGACTATTTGAAGTGTTTGGTGTAAAACTTGATAAGCCAGTGGATTACTGGCCCACACCCCATCAAAAGGTTATTTGTACACTGACCACAGAGAGAACAAGAAATTATAAAAACAAAATATTCCTGCAACACTGCAGCCCTCAATAAAACACTTAACTAAAACATTTACCAATGAAGAGAGAGTATATTTACATGTATGTTATATAAAAAATGTTAAACATGTAAGATTTTGTAGACGTCTGCCCATTAAGGGATATGGTCCAGAACTTTTGAAGTGTGGTTTTATTAAGTTAATATCTTGACTGCATCAGATAACTCTTTGCATAAAGATAAATTGATCATAGTTGTTGAAGATAACATCACAAGCTTGTCCAACAGGGGGCTAATATCAGAGCTGATTTCAACCTGAAAAGACTCACAAATAAGAGAGAAACAGAGATGGCAAATAGAGGAGTTTATTAGCTGATGGTTTTTTTCTTTGGCGCTCGGACCCCGGTGGAAGACATGAGCTTGAATGAACATCTTAGGGTTAGAATTAGAGAAGTCTTCCCCCTGGGATCCTGATACTGGTGGTGGAGTGGAGGCTTGAAGAGATAAGGGAGTTGGAAGGAGCTTGAAGTGTAATGGTGGAGATGGGGTGGAGGAGGGTCGAAGCTCAGCTGAAGAGCTGGAGATTTTGTGTAAGAAGGTCTTTTAAAGTGAAGCCTTGAGGGATGATTGGCTGAAGAGGAATGTAGATCAGAAGCTGATTGGTTGGAATGGAGAATGTAGTGAAGTAGTTAAATGGAGCCAGAAGTAGAAGTGAGTCTTCCAAGTTGAATTTTTGTTTAAACTTCATTTCTACAGCTACAATCTAAACAAATGTCACACTGTTAATGTCAGTTACTAACAGAGAGATAAAGGTATTTAAAAGGAGGCAATATTTACAGAAAACCCCATGTTTACTTACACAGAAAATGAACTTTGGAGGCAGTGCACCCCCTATGATGGTCTTGTGTGAAACAGGTGCTGAATACCTATTTAACAGTGGTTGAAAGAGATCTCTGACCACAAGACCTTGCCATGTTGAAACTCCATTATAATCAGAGCTGGCCCTACCCAATGTGGCGCCCTAGGTAAAATTTTATATGTACCCCCCTCTATCGGCCATCTACATACACTTACAAGAGAAATCTTATTGAATTGCTTTTACCACTTTAAATTATAACATATCATATTTTCATGCTTAAAAAAATTACAAAACAACACATAAAAATCTGAATAAACAATATAAATACCTATGCCACAAAATAAAATAAAAATAAGAAAAATTATTACAACAATCAACATCAAGCATCAAATTTAAATAACCACACTGTGCACACAATAACTCTATACATAAGCTAAATTTACACTATGCGATAGCTATGCAAAACTACAGAAATCCGTATTAACTCCTACATACAAATATATATATAAAACTATATATATAAAAAATAGGCATTTTATAGATCTGGACTGCAGTTGTACAGTTCTAAATAAATAAATATTTTAACTGATTCTCTACTGGCTGCCCTCTCCCCTCCCTGGAGGAGATTTCCTCCACGCGCTGCCTCAGGAGAGCCTGCATCATCAGGGACTCCTTACACCCGGTCACTATCTTTGTCAATTGCTCCCCTCTGGGAGGCGTTTCAGGGCAATAAGGACAAAAACAAACAGACTGAAAAACAGCTTTTTTCCAAGAGCTGTTGTTGCCCTGAATGCCTCATGTACACTGTAACAACTGTCACTATCAATAATGACATTAACAGTAAATATATTCCGTGCAATTTCTTCAACACTAAGTGCAATATGCTACCTCATGTGCAATACTGGAACAACCTGTAAATATTCTTGTATATATATTATTTTCCACCTGCACAGTCCTTTTTTAATAACTTTTTTATAACTTTTAAACTTTTTAATGTGTATTTTCTTTTGTTCTGTTTTGTTTTGTTTTGAAAATTTTGTTGCACCCATGTGGAGCAATGACAAATAAAGAATTCTGATTCTGATACTAATCAGACATTCTTTTAAACTCAGTTTTGGAGATTTATGAAACAATTCTTCCATTTGTAAAAACAGAAAAAGAAAAAAATTGAAAACTGAAACAATCTGGACTAGTCAAACCTGTACTGGATTATTCTACACTAATCTTGTGAGATGCATGTATCCACTCCTGAGTAAGGCCATGTATAACTCAATAAAACAGTATTGACTTAATCACTTTTAAATTTTGGAATCCTTTAAATGTTATACATAAGAATATAACTGACTGAAAAGGCTTTACATGTTCTGTTTTTCATACATGTTTTAGTCTCCTACCTCCCACCTTTTACTGTGAATGTGACATCAGTTTAAAGATTTCTTAAATAAAATTTTCATAAACTGACTTTTTTGACATTGGAGTAGCTTTTAGAAGGTAAACATTTGGTTTAGTTATAGTCATTTTCTAACTAGCCATTAATTTATAGCATTTTGCCTGAACCTCACATAACTCCTAAACTATCCCTTCAATACCTGTTTAAATTTCACTTGGGTGTATTTTTTACACCAGCCTGTATACTTATACACCTTTTATCAAGACAACACACGATCTCTTTGGAAAGAAATCTTTCATCATCATCTACTCACATTACCACAAGTATACTTAATATTACACTTGGCATAGGTCTCAGGTTGACGTGCAGGGAGAAACAGCATTCCTTCTTTCTGCATTTGGAACATTTTAGTGTTTTTGAGCAAAGCCTGCGCTTTTGTTCCAGGCTTTGCTTTTTCAATAATAAATAATGCATCTGGTTCATTAGTTTGTTCACTTCGAAGTGGACGGGGAAACTGTGTTTCACCTCCAGGTCATAAATCAAGAAGAAATAGCTGTCAGCAATAATAACTCAGGGTTAAAACATACCAGTTCATATTGTTGGAACTCGTGTTTTTGTTTTCTTTTTGACCTACATGTCCTCACAGGCACACCAGTGTATGCTAATGCTGTAATGTGTGATGAATATGGGTGTGAGATATTTGGGAAGGGTTTGCCGGTCATTTGAAAGCAAAACGTTAAGCAATCAAAGGCTGGCAAGATCAGTTTGACAACAAAACACTAAAGTTTCCCCATAAAGTGTTCACTAACCTTGATGGGTAACAGTTTTAGATGAGGGCAGCTGGATGTTAAAGTTCATATTTTCTAAGATGTTTATCCTTCTGGTTACTAGAGGTGTGTTACAAACCATATAATGTGACTCCGTGCTTTAGATTTGGACTTATGCACTGCGATAGCACTTTGTTCCCCTTTGGAGAAACATATTCCAAAATATGATAAAATTGGCAATGTTGGGACCCCAGCCATGAAGTGAAACTTGGATGAACATGGACTCTGGGGTTTCTTCTTGGGCCAGTACAGTTCAAACATTCTTTATTCTGGCTCGTTCTGGGGGATCCCAAGGTATTCCCAGGCCAGATGGGATATTTAGTCCCTCTAGCAAGTTCTGGGTCTTGCCCAGGGTCACCTCCCAGTGGGACATAACTGATAAAACCTCCAAAGGCAGGCACCCAGGGGGCATCCTGATTAGATACCCAATCCATCTTAACAGACTCCTTATGGTGCGGAGAAGCAGATGCTCTACTTTGAGCTTCACCCGGATGACGGAGCTCCTCAAGCTACCTCTAAGGCTGAGTCCAGTCACCCTCTAAAAGAAGTTCATTTTACCTAAGGACAGAACCATGGCTTGTATCACAATGCATCATTGAAGCCACCACAGGACTCGTACTGCTTACCTTTTCCTGTTTGGACAAAGGCTATACTAGATATCTTGAATGATCAAAAAACAGATATCATTATAAATATGATCTTTTCACCAATCCTTTGATGCCCAGTCCTTTTAGATCCTGCAGACTCTCAGTGTACCCTTGAAGTTTTCCTTGAGGTGATGCAGCTACGTCTTGGAGTCCTTGTCACAAGACTATTGTCCAAAAGTATTTCCTTCCCAGTGTGTGGACATCTGCCAACACCTACCTGCTGCCAATGCTGAGCACTGCACTGGTGGCTTCACATTTTTGTAGCACATGGGTTGCAACACACTTCTATAGGCTTCTTGGATTCTTACATATCCTGTAGCCTTCTTCAGTGCAAAGGAACGGCTTGTCTTTAAGTTAAGAGTAAAACATGATATGTGATTAAATGTAAAACTGTTCTTCAGTGCGCAACTCTCGTAGTAGCAGTATCTTACATGTGAGGCCATTTTGGTGCAATGCAATGACGACACTACACTTGTCTTTGGAGGAAACTATTGTTGACGCATCAGGAAAATTATTTCAAGTAAAGTGCCTTGTAAAAAAGTAGTCCCACCCTTTCAACTTTTCACAATTTGCCATATTTTTAATCGGGTTTTATGTCAAAGACTAAGAAAAATATGACATAATTCCAAAGCGTGAATAAAATGATAGATGGTTTAAATACTTTTATACATCTCAAGTGTGCATTTATTTGTATTCAACCTCCTTTTAGTCTGATGGCTAAAAATAGCTGGCCTCACAAGTCACCTAATTACTAAATTAATCAGAGACGTAGCCAAGAGGCTCATGAAGGCCTGTGTAACTCTGGAGGAGATGCAGAGATCCAATCCAAGCATTTTTATATAAAGCAGTGTGCTGGTTAGATTATAAGCATTAATATCAGCTGGATTCATTCAAAGATTCAACTTTGCTTATAACATGTAATGGGAATCAAATATAATATTAATTATGTAATATAATTGTATACATTAAATGCACATTTTAAAAACCAGCACACATTGGGAAACATTTGCCAAAACCTTTGGCCACAGATGTTTGTGACTTTCAGCTAAATAAATCTGCCTTCTTTTTCCAGTGTGTAAAAAGATCAGACACCCAGCCACAAATTAATCAGACAGCATGTATTAGATTTAATAAAGCTGTTCTACGTAGTTACTTTATTCAGCCGGAGTGACTCAAACTCTATTCAGCATGTGCTCACAGTGATAATTAACAGATGCAGTCTGGTCACATTGCTCCACATGATTAGATCTGAAGCTAATTAATCATTTCTGAGAAAATCCCAGCATTATGAGTGGCGTAACTGCCAAGATAAACAAACAGATGTATGAACAGTGCTGTGTGCTTGTGTGTCGGTCCATGTTGAGCCGCCTGATGCCTCTTTGGGTCCAGTTTGGTGGCAGCAGCTCAGGGAGTTTTGCTCTCAATATGAGCACCATGGGCCAGCTCAGCATTACTCTATCCATGACAAAAAAAAATCCCCTACGTGAAAAAATGGCGAGAGCGCGCAGGAGAAGGAGCCAGCTGGTGACATACACACTCCCCACAGTCGAAGCACGTTGTTGGGAAGAAACATGGGATGGGAGCCTTGTGTTTGACCAAATGTCTTCCAAACTAAACTCACAGTAAAGCATGAGCTCGGGTGTATGAAGATCAAGTGAGTCTCTAACATGTTGGTTAACAAATTCCGGAAATGTAATATGAACAATCCATATTTAGATCTTGGAAGTTTCCATTGCAGTGATCTGTGCAGGGTCTTTTGAAGTCAAAAATCCTGTAAAATTTAGATTTGAGCACACATTTTTAATTTTTACAGGAAGCTATTTAAATCCAAAGTCCCAGCTTCTTTTCACCAAGTCCCATTTTATTTTCAGCAGATTTGAATCCCTACAGGGGGGGGCAAAACGTTTTTAGCCCTTTGAAATCAAGATGCTTATTTTGGCCAAATGGTTCTTTAGGCTTTTTCAAGGGGTTATAAGGGGGGGGGGGGATCTGACATGATTTACGGTGTGTAACAGAGAAAGACTTCTCTTAGTTTATGGTGTGTGCATGCAACCATAGCGGCTACAGTGCAAAGATATACAAACTCCTTAACCTGTTTCATGATTTGTCCTGTTTGTAACCAAAAACCTTATTGGGGCAAAGTATGAAGTAAAATTACACGTGGTCCACAACATGTTTTACAAAAAAAAATCAGTCAGTAGCTTGTAGAACCACACTTTACACTTAAACAGACTGCAATTAATCAAATTATGCAAAATAGATTAACCTCAGATAGCATGTAAAACATTTATTGTTAGGATTGCTGCCAATTCAGTTCAGTTTATTTCAATCTAGTGTCCTGCTGGAACGTGAACCTCCACTCCAATCTAAAGGCCAATCTAAAGTCTGTTGCAGCCTCCAACAGGTTTTCCTTTAAGGATGCCCTGTATTTACCTCTTTCCATCTCCCCCATCGACTTTGGCGTTTTGAATGTTGGCCAAAAAGCTTTATTTTGATATCATCTGAGCAGAGCACCTTTCTCTAGATTTTCACATTTCCCTTACATAGCTTGTAGCACGCTGAAACTTGGACTCCCTGTTACTTTCTTTCAAAAATTGTTTTCTTCTTACCACTTTTCCATAAAGGCCAGATTTGTGGAGTGCACGACCAATAGTTGTCCTATCAACATATACTCCTGCCTGACGCGTGGATCTGTGCAGCTCCCCCAGAGTTACCACAGGGCACTTGGTTTGATTAACTAACTATGTGACCTCTGGGGGTCGTTGGTTCCACTGGATTTTACTGTCAAATGGCAGGTCTCCTGCAACTTTTGTATGTGCCCTAAGTCAAGCACATCTGAATCAAATGACTTGATCACCTCCTCATGCACTAATGTTTACAGAGTCCTGCTAATGACCTTATCATGTGATTAAGGTGAGTTGACACGGAGACGTCTATCTCTTTTTCCATCCACATCACAGTTTTGTCTACCGCATAAAGTCCCAACAAAATATATTAAAGTTTGCGGCTGTAATGTGACAAAATGTGAAAAAGTCCAGTGGGTATGAACATTTTCGAATGGTAATTTATGTTTGAACACACCTGATTGCATCATCAATAGCACATTTCTGTCCAACATGACTGGTTCCAATTCAGTACTTAAAACTAATCATTCCTCAAGAGGAGATATTGTATATCTGAACATTTGGCAGCATTTGCTTGATGTGAAAAAAATAAATTAAGAATAACTGCATGTGTTATCACCTTTCCCTGAAAGCATGACTTGAGGCCACCAGTAGCGTCCTTTGCATTTTTCTTAATTTTCTAATGTTACTGCCAAACTGCACTGCTCAAGTTGGCTGCATTTTATTCACACCTGGACTCCAGATGTTTACGACAGACTGTGAGAGGAATCAAAGACAATATGATTCATAACTTGGACAAGCATTTTCTCTTTTATCTCAAATTTATTAAAAATGTACACATGTTTCAAGTCTCTAATTATTCCCAACAATCCAACATGTTTTTGCTTTTTTTAATTTCAATCTAAAGCAGGTGGGCAGCTTGGAAGCTCTCACTTCTTAAAAGTAATTTTGGGGCACTGATGACATTTATTTGCACAAAGAAACAGAAATAGCACTTTTACCCCTAATTTTTGTTTTATTTGACAATTATTGAAAAAAAAATACCTTTAGTGTTACTGATTGTTACATCTAAGCCATATGCAGACACACACCTGTTTAGTATCTTCTCAAATGGTCAGATGAGACTCCCCAATGAAATGTTTCATTTGACTCCTGCTGTGTAATCCACATATCTGCTGTCTGCCTATGTGGTCATTACACTCCAAACACATATTTCATGGTTGCAGCTTTTGTTCACCTTAGTCAAATGTTTGGCTCAGTCCAACAAAAATATGCTGACATTCCTTGGGAATATAATTTTTTATAAAATTACATTCCCAAGGAAAGCTGGCCAACACTGTAATCATTTGCAAACTTTATGGCTTTCATCAGGTCTGATGAAACAACTCTTATGATGTTGTCATGACAACAAATATTATGCTTGCCAACTATTTAAGAACATTTTACAATGCCAAAATGTTAAGCCAAGTATGTAGATTTATTTTAATGTGACAAATTTTGTTGTTTTCAATCATTTTTATTGTTTTATTTATTAGCGCCCAAAATTTGATTTGATACTACCTTGTAGTGAGGCCAAACAGAAAGAAAAATCATACATTTAAGGGGCTAGTATGGGGTTTTTTGATGTAAGGTTTCAGTGAATGCTGCCCATTTAGATAAACAAAATCCAGTCTTAGATACATCTCTAATTGTCTTTCATTTTTAACTTTTGTTGGAGTTTGAAGCTAATGGCTAGTCACCACACGGACAAAACAAAAGAATATTTCTCTCTCATGTTAAAACAACTCTAATCTAGGCTTTTGTAAATGCTATTTTTAAGTCTTTATATCACTGACATGTGGTAATTGATGGTTAATCCAAAGAAGACTGTGCTTGTCTGTGGTTTTTAACAATGACTTAACCGTCTATGACACTTTGGGTATGTCCCAATTCAGGGGCTGGATCCTTCAAAGGCCGTATTTGTAGGCCGATTACGTCACAATGCGGTGACGAAGGCTATCCCATTTCATGAATCCTTCCGAGACTCCTTCAAATGCGGCTGACAAATGTGTCCTTCTTTTGCCTGATTTGAAGGGTTGTGAGTGTCCTTTGCGCTCCATCATTTCCCATGATTCATTGCGGGTCGAAGCGGATTGGTCAAGCAGGGGCAGCTTTAGCGGAACACAGCGGCAAAAGCTGTGATTAAATTGTGAAAAATTACACTTTCTGTGACACAAATGAACTTCTACAATGTTTTTCATGCGGGAATATAACTATGTAGATGTGAAATATTTGCTTGATTTATCAAGACATTGCTTAATTTCAAACGTGCTCTTTATGTGTATCTGGCCTTTATGTTTTGGGATTTAAAAAAAAAAGAAATTATTGTCCTATAATTTAATGTCCTGTCCCACAGAGTAGCACTCAGAAATGTTGAAGAATTGTTGAAGAAGCCCAACAGATTTACTTTCACAAGCCATATGCCTAATGCTATAATGCTTCGCTTGATATAAATACAAAACTTAATTAGAAACTGCTATGGGAATATTTCAAATGCAATAGACAATGGGACACCAAAGGGGAAGATAGGGGAAAGGGGAAAACTGTTTCTACAGCTGCAGAAACGCATATGTAACATGTTTTGGGATTTTTACGTCAAATTACTTTACCATATGGTAAGTGTTTTACTCATTCTGTTATACAATATATTTTTAATATGGAACATCATTACTGTTTACAAGAACCACTGACATTTTACTGCATAGATTCAGAAATTTCCATTTCTGAAGTACAGGGCTTTGCAAAAGTATTCATAAATGTGAACCTTTCCATATTATGTATTGCTACAACCACAACCTTCAGTGTATTTTATAGACCAAAACAAAGTACAAAATGACACTCTTTTAACCCATTTAAAAAATAAAAACTTGGAAAGATGTGTTGAGCATTGTGCCTGAGATTATACTTTTTAGAGCCACCTTTCATTGAATCTACAACTGCAAGTCATTTGGGTTGTGTCTCTACCAGCTTTGCATATTTATAGCCTCTTTTGAGTTTTCTCCCAGGACTGCCATCCATCTTCCCATCAACTCTGACTAGCCTCCTTGTTCCTGCTAAAGAACCCCACAGCATGATTTTGTCACAACTGTATTTTACTGTGGGTTTGAGGTGCTGAGAAGTGATGTCCTGTGTCTGTTCTCAACCATACATAGCATTACAGAAATCCAAATAAAATGCAGTTAAAGGTTTGTGGCTGTATTGTAACAAAATATGGAAAAGTTAGGTGGGTGTGAATATTTTTCCAAGGCTCTGTACGTCATCCAAGTGTCAGAAAAGAACCAAAATGTTGGACAGGAAGCTTGTTGCAGTCTGAGTTGTTGCCTGGAATCTAAGTTAGGTAAGAAGGAGGATGTCAAATATTAGGAGCAGCAGCAAATTTGAACCCAAGCAAGGCCCAGTTAGTTATCCCAGAAAAGAAAAGTGAATTTTGACAAATCAAGCTGCTGATCAGATAAAGTAAAGTAAAGTTCAGCACTGCACATAATATACCGAGTGGAACTGTACAAATGTCTGGAAACACCCCGGCTGCCCAGTGAACAGACGCTCACATACACGAATCATCATATGAGCGGCTCGCCTGTGCAGCTGCCTCCTGTCGCTGCCATGACCTCGCGAGCCTGTCGACAGCAGGGAAAACAGAATTTGTCAAATCAGAGCTGCTGCTGATGAGGAAAAACACAGATCCATATCCCATATATCAGCCTGCCAATCAGACCACAGAACTGCCCTGGGAATAAAGGCAGAAATAGAGCAGTGAGGTAGTGTCAAACAATCGTGTGTGCACGTGAAAACTGTAAAGGGCCAAACGGCGATTGCACGCCCATGCTTAACTCCCACGGAGTCGGGCAGGGAGTCAGGTGTGCATATATGTGTGCGTATATGATTGGGAATGGGAGGATGTCCTGCAGTCATTTCTCAGCTTTCGTTCAATTCGACCCACTCACCAGGTGTGCATCTGTCGGCAGGTCAGGCTCCTTTCTCACAATAAGACAGTGAGTCTGATTAGTTCCTTCCTTTCTCAGTGGCACAAAGCCAAAACTAATCCCTGAGCAAACCCACCTTCTGTGGGGAGAAGAGGGGAGTCCAACCTGTGGAGTGTTTGCCTTCCTGAGGGAGCGATAACTGCCGAGCAGCTGCATCAAGGGGGACTGAGGGGTGGATTGAGGAGAATAAGAGGGTTGGTTATGGATGATGTTCGGAGAGGAAGGGGAACATACAAACAACACTGGAAGGAGAACAAATATGGACGAGTCTGAGAAGAGCTGCTGGGGATTCAACATGTAGAAACTAAGGTGAAACTGCGTCGATCACGCTGACCTCCATGAAGAATCTCCACCTGAGAGGGAAATGAAACAGGACTTCTTGATGAATGCACCATCCTGTTTGCCAGGGCTAATAGCTTATGTTCAAACACTCTGTGTTATGTGGGGCGTGTCTGCATGTTTGCAGAAGTGTTTTAGGTGTCCATGCGTAACTGTGGGCAAACAAGACGGGAAGCCAGCCTTGTTTCCGACCACATAATCCATCCCTGGCTTACTTGAATTCATCCCACTGATCTCATTTCAGTTTGATAAATGATTCTGGACTCTGCAAGGTGATCGTTTGTGCAGAGAGTCATGGCACTGCGTTCAAATAGAGTCCATATTTCAACAAACAACAAACACACAGATGTTCCCACAGCTGAAACCCATTTACATACACTGTCCAAAAGGCACATAATTTGTTCTCACTGTC